>NC_047141.1:6349279-6649279 GCF_009829125.3 Periophthalmus magnuspinnatus
TTAGTTTTATTCCATACTTATGCACAAGTTATGTACTGCACCTTTTTTAAATGACAGCTAGATATTTGGATACATTTTCTGTATATTACTAGCAACGTCATTTTGGTACAAATGAAAAATATCCTAACTATCGTTCGTCACTATCCTATCTTTGTTGTCATGACATTTACAGTTTTTTAGATCAGTATTGCAATTTTGTTTGTTTTTTCTATTTTTTGTCACTTTGATAAGCAGTTTTTGGTTTGTTTGTATTATACACTTATTCTTCTATCCTCCAAACAACAATTTTACTTCACTTTAAAAAATTTTACCTCTCAGGAAAGTAGAAGACAAAGAGCTACCGAACCATCCAACTGCAAATACATAAATAATCAAAAAAAATTAAGAAAGAAACTTAGAATATCGTCTGGCGGCAGGTTAACCAATCAAACAGCCGAAATGCCGTTACGTAACAGGAAGCACACGGTAACACCACGTGACTAGTATAAATACCACATAGCGGAAGTGTTTGGGCGCCATTTGGGCAGAGGCGCTCGGGGGAAGTGCAGAGGAGCTGTGCTGACATACCAGAGCGTACCCCCGCTGCGGCTGGATGGAGCCTCCCGTCAAACAGCCCCACAACACGTAAGGGCGCCCCGGGTACACACGCCCCCAACCCGCCTCTTGGGACACTTATCCCGGGAGAGAGCCAGGACCAACCGCTGCTAACGTCCGCTGTGTTTTGGTTTGGCTGCGTTAGCTAGCTCGGGTTGGCTTCTTCTGTGTGTCTGTGCATCATGTTTACATTGGACGTTTGGCAATTTCTGTGAACAAGATGGAAGCTTTATGAGTTTATAGCATAGGTTCCACACAATTGTTCCAGGGTGAATTAGGTGAACAAAAATAAAATAATTTAATAGTCTCGCTTAATCTGAGCTGTGCACGGAAGGCAACCTGTTTGTTCATTCATTGCACTGGCGCAGGTGACAGATCAAACTGAGTCTGAAGCCCAGTGTTCAGTGGTGATAACTGAAAATAACTGTTTGTCTTACCCCATAGACGCAGCGCTTTCTTAATGTTAGTTGCCCATAGGGGTAGAATGCTTGATCCCACATTTTTACCACATGCAAACGAATAGACTCGTTGTGCATCTCGCTGTTGTCAGTCTCGTTTCAACGCTGTGGCAGTGTAAGATCGTATTAAGTAGTGTTGTTTACAATCAGGAGGGTGCGGTCCAGATCCACGCGGTGCACAGACACACTGACAGCAGCACCAGTCTATTGAGTAATTGATTGGAAGTCCTCGTGTAATTACATGTTAATAATTCATTGGATCTGCATTTGTGGTATTTTCTTAATCGGATTAACCGTATCTTTAACATTTGCAAGAATCAAATAAGTACAGTGACAGTAGTTCAGTTGCTGTAAACTCGTAACTTGTTGCATGGAAGTAGGTGGTTGAATTCTGCAATTGTGATCGGTCCCTTGATGTTCCCAATTGACCCAGAAAAAGAAGGAAATTGTAATACACAACATGCTCCTACCCAAAATGTCATTGGCCTTGTTCACATTCACACCAAAACTGATTTTTGGACTTTTAAGATTATTTGAAATGTAGAAACTGTTGAGTAATCAGAGGGACAATTATGAGAAAGAAATGTAACTTTACAGCCTTAGTGGAGATGGTATCACTTTATTTGAGCCTGGACAAGTTTAATGCTCTTTACATTGTGCTGTAAAGACTGCTAAGAATAATATTGAGACTGTTAATATAATCTATTCTTTCCACATAGTAACTACTTTGACTAATAACTAAGTAAGTAACTAATACAATACTGGCAGGATCACTTTTTTGTCCAGTCAGGCACATTAATATTAAGAATTTCTGGAAACAAACTGTCTCACACTGTCCCAGACATTTGATTCTTTGTCATGGTGCATTTTTATGAGCAAAACGGCACATATCAGGCAGTAGAGTTGTTGCGATTCAAACATTTCAATTTGATTTTGATGCTGAAGAATAGACTTGATACTCAAATGATCCAAATGAGAATTTTTTTAGACAATGTCGTGTTGGTAGAATTCAAGATCAAATTCATCAGGAAAGCACAGTTCTTTTCTGATGTATGATATGTTTCTTTATCAGTATAGGCATAAATTAGTATTTCATTTCAATACTATTTTTAGTAACAACTAGTATTTGATCTTCAATACTTTTTTACAGATATTAGAAACTTGTAAGGAAATAAATGCATGAAACTATACCAGACAGTTGATTCTTTGTCATGGTGCATTTCAAGGACCAAAGGTTTAAACTCCAACATGTTCTTGACTAATGGTTCATCAGGTGTAGATCAAGGTATAAAGTGGAACTAAACACTAAATCTTTTTGCTACTAAACTGTGTCCTAGTCATTTTTGGCAGCTTTAGTGCAGACTAGGTAAATTTGCCATTTCTGGTCAAAAACAAAATCTAAGTTTGTGTTATCTTCAGTGGCACAAAAAGTAATATGTGACATCTCATAGGACCGCCCTGACTACGGCAGAGTTAGAAGTATGCCCGTCTCCCCTCACTTGCTCTTTTAGTCCTCCAGGTACGGCCTAGTTTAGCAGCTCTAGTTGAAATGTGGTTGTGGGCGGAGTTTAGGTGTTTAGTCCCACTTTAATGTTTATAAGTTCTGTAGCGTCACTTGGGAGCACCTCCTGACATGCCAGCAACATTATTTGCGGCGTTATTTGATTATACTGAATTCCTCACAATTTCTCCTTCAAATCCAAAAGTAAAGTTTGAATAAAGAATACTGCGGGACATTACGCAAACATTACCGTGTGTTTTCAGCGTTCCCGTGGGGCTGTCTGGAGACGGGATGGAGCAGTGCACGAAGCGTATCCGGAAGCCTTCCCTGCTGTACGAGGACTTCGAGAGGCCCTTCCTGCCCCTGTCCAGTGCTCATACCCCCCCGGCCCCGCCCCAGCCCCAAGTGAAGGACCCCAGCTGTGGAGGCCGCCTCACCAACCAGCTGCAGTACCTCCACCACGTGCTGCTTAGGTTCCTGTGGAAGCACCAGTTCGCCTGGCCCTTCCGCGAGCCCGTCGACGCCTACAGGCTCAACCTGCCGGTACGTGAATGCTTTTGTTCAGAAGGCTTGCATTGAAATATGTAGGGCTTTTAATATTTTGAAGAGGGGGTATTATGCTAAGTCCATTTATTTTTTGGGTCATCCATGAATATTTTGAGTAATTTAAGTTTATGTTTAGTTGCACAAGCCTGTACAAGACTTACCTTCTAAACGTACGTTACCCATACCCCTCCACAGCAACTTTCCATAAATATATAAAAGCATGATACAAAAAAATACACTTACTTCACACAACTGGTGACTAGTTTCATTAGCGTGATGGACACTGATTGTGTCTGAACGAGGGAATCAGAGTAAAACTAAAGTGAAACTTTTTAAACATGTTAATACATTGTTTTCAGCAAATATAGCATTTTCAAAACAAAAGGCAACAGGGTGATATAAATGTTATGTGTTAGGAATTTATACCCCATAGAAGTATAACACCTGCTTTTTAATGTTATATCTTCAGTACCAATACTAATGTTTAGATTTTCTTATTTTGCATTACTGTGTGTTTATGTGTGTAATAATATAGTTTGCTTAATTAACTTGTATTGCCCATGTTTTTGTTGTCAGGATTACCATACAATAATCAAACAGCCAATGGACATGGGCACCATCAAAAAGCGCCTGGAGAATAATTACTACCACGAGGCCAGTGAGTGCATCCAGGACTTCAGCACCATGTTCACCAACTGCTACATCTACAACAAGGTCTGCCCTCCTCTCTCTCCTCTGTGCAGGGACAGTTGTAATATAACCTCTAAACACACCTGTCCTCTTGTTTCCTCTGGTTTGTGTGACAGCCTACAGATGACATTGTGCTGATGGCCCAGTCTCTGGAAAAAATCTTCCTGCAGAAGGTTGCTGACATGCCTGAGGAGGAGATCGAGCTGCCCACACCTGCACCTCGCAGCAGGAGCGGCCGGGGAAGAGGCCGCCGCGCCAACAGTGAGTCACTGCACTCTTAGAGATGGTTAGAGAATCTGATAAATGATTAACCTGTTGTGTTCTCAGGCAGCAGAGCTCAGCAGGTGCCTGCAGTCTCCCAGTCGGCCTACTCTCCCTCCTCCTCAGACACAGGGGACTCCATGTTGGCCAGCTCTCCTACCATAGTGCTGCCCAAGAACCTTCCTCCAGCCCCAATCCTGAGCATGCCCCACCCACAGCCCACCACTAAGGTAAGTCCATAAAGAAGTGGACTAAGTGAGTGTAACGTCGACGTAATGTCGTTACGAAAAGAAGGACTGTTTCTCAATAGAAGCAGCGACTATCAGGTTAGCTATGTCTATTTATATATAATGTCTATGGGTACATCAGATGTATGAGTCCTACATGAACCCCCCCTGCACGCCCTAACATCCAACTCTTTGACCCCTACAGAAGAAGGGTGTGAAGCGTAAGGCGGACACAACCACCCCCTCCACCGTGGGCCTGTCTGTGAGCATGGCCCCAGAGCCGCACATGGTGGGTCTGGGGAAGGGCGGACACCGGGGCCGTGAGGGGGCTCTGCACTCCTTTTCCCACCTGGAAGGCCTGGACACTCCGTCTGGAATAAGTCCTGTCCTGATCCAGTCCATGCTGGGGGGCCCAGGGCGCAGGGTGGGCAGCGGGCGCCCCATCAAACCCCCCAAAAAGGACCTGCCTGACTCCATCCAGCCCCAGGCCTCCAGGAGGGGCAAGCTGAGCACACAGCTGCGCTACTGCAGTGGGCTGCTCAAGGAGATGCTGTCCAAAAAGCACGCGTTGTACGCCTGGCCCTTCTACAGCCCTGTGGACGCTGTGGCCCTTCAGCTACACGACTACCATGACATCATCAAGTGCCCCATGGACCTCAGCACCATCAAGGTACGCAAAGACAAGTGTTTACTAATGTTTATGTGGCTTGCAAAAGGACCGCAGCACCATCAAGGTACACGCAGCCCACTCATACAAGTGTTTACTAATGTTTATGTAGCCTGCGCAGGAGGGTGCAAAGGACAAACAGAACAGTGACTTTTCTTAATCAAACCACACCTACGGATCATCTATTAATGAAATATACAATTGTATAGTCTCCTTATAATAGTTAAACAGTCACTAGCACCTGCTTTTGGCACATTGACATTGTAAGTTAGTCTTAAATTGTGTGTAGAAGTCGTTCATACCCTTTTGGTAGTAAAGTGAGCTCCTCATTGGCCTTCATTGATTGGTTTCTTACCAGTCTTGTGCTTGTGTTTGTGTTCAGAGAAAGATGGAGTGCCGGGAGTACAGTGATGCTCAGCAGTTTGCCAGTGACGTCAGACTCATGTTCTCCAACTGTTACAAGTACAACCCGCCTGGACATGACGTGGTGGCCATGGCTCGCAAGCTGCAGGTCAGCTCATGTCTGTACCATACCGCTTTGAGAATACCCAATCTCGTCAGATCTTAGAGCTAAGCAGAGTTAGCTCTAAGATCTGACGACGTTAGTACTTTGATGGGAGACCAAACTACTGGGAATATCAGGGGCCAGCAATGAGCAATTATTTTCTTAAAACACAATTAATGTATCAAAAACGAATCTGTGTTACACAACTGTTATTTATTCTATAAAAGTTCCATCATTATGAGACTTTCTGGGTCAATGTGGATAAACATCTGTTGATAGAATTACACAGCACATACTAAGATAACTGTTCTTCTGGAAACAGTACTTGATCCAGGAATACTTTAACTGCGTATTGACCTAAAATTGTTGATGATTGTTCTATCTTTGAGGATGATTTTAAACCTTAAATGTATTCACTGGCGTAGAATGTATTTTAGCACAGTGCACATCTTAACCTCTGAACCGTGTGTGTTTAGGACGTGTTTGAGTTCGGCTTTGCTAAGATCCCAGATGAACCAGCGCTGGAGTCCACCGCCACCTCCCTGAGTGCCCCACCCTCCTCCTCTTCCTCCTCCTCCTCCTCTTCATCCTCGTCCTCCTCCGAGAGCGAGCCCAGCACAGAGACAGAGGAGAGCGAGAGCAGCCCCAGTGAGGACAGTGAAGAGGAGAGAGCCCAGCGACTGGCTCAGCTACAGGACCAAGTGTGCACACAGGTACACCTGCACACTGCGACTGTACCACTGGATAGTGTTGTCAAGAAACTAACTTTGAAACTTGATTTTGATACTATAGAATAGGCTTTATATTCAGTACAGATTACAATTCCATGATGATAGTAATCAAAAACAACTATTTTGACAATAGAATGTGATTTTCAACATTAAATGGTACTACTTTTTTATATTAGCATTTGACCTTATATCTGTGTAATCCCTCAGTGTCCAGGTAGGTTCATGGGTGTGTACTAGTCTATATGTCTCATACTTGTTCTGATACAGCTCAAGATCATTCTAAAGATATTCAGGAAAGGGGTATCTGTCCTGTGAATGTGACTTTTTTAGTATTGATACCTGTTCAAATGAGTATCTAATTCTGATACTAGTTTTAGTAGCTGATATTTGATACTTTAGACAACCCTAGCAGACACAAAATTCACTCACATTAGATGGTCTCATGTAGTTTACACTCCAGTTAAAAAAAATAATTCTAGGAAACACTGGAATACTCCAGCACATGTTGGTGCATGTTTACTTTTTGTTAGGGACGGGCTATATATCCGTTCCAGTATCTGTATCAGCTGATGTCGATGCAATTTTATATCCTATCAGCTTATATCTATCAATATTCAAAGCAGATATTTTTTCCCTCCATTCTCTTTGTGCCCTTTTTGAAAGGTCTAGTGACTCAAAATAAAACAGAAGAGAGTTATATGGCTGTATGTTACACAAACATGTAGCTGATTATTTCATATGCCAGTAAAGTACATTTAGTTATTATTTTAAGTGAAAAGTTGATTTGGGACAACTTGAACTTAAGATAAATTTGTAGGCCTCGCTATGGATTTTAATAGCTAAATATCAGTATTGGTTGTCAGCCATAGCAACAGGCCAAACATCGCATATCGGCTTGAAAAATCCATATCGCCCCTCCCTACTTTTTGTCCCACTTTTGTCCCGGTCGGTGCTAAAGTGTCCCACATGTCCATCTCTCCTGTGTTGTGACCCCAGCTGAGGGCGGTGCATGAGCAGCTGGCCGCTCTGTCCCAGGGGCCCGTGGTCAAACCCAAGAGGAGACGTGAGAAGAAGGAGAAACGCGACAAGAAGAAGAAGAAGAAAGGCAAGCGGGGCCGCGGGGGCCGAAGCAGGGCGGGCTCCGAGGAGTGGAAACTGCCCAGTAAGAAGAGCAGGTCTGTTAGAGCCCCCCAGAGCCACAGGGGCCCGCCCAAGAAGAGCCGCACCAAGTAAGTACAGTAACGCATACATATGAGGAATATAAAGCTGCAGTATTTCAGGGGGTAATCGTATCATCAATGAATTTAGTAACAATTTGTAAAGAGCCCATGCTATTTCGGATCTATAGTATGATGTTGTTTCACCATCAAAAAACAGACCAGAGTTGTGTTTTGTTCATTCAAACATGTTCATCACACAAATCCTGTATATTTAGGCTGCATGGTATTACCACATGACATCACTCTGTTCTGCCTTTTGTTGTCATGTGGTGAGCACACAAGTGCTCCACTGTGTTTTTAAACTCCATTACACCTTCACTAGAATCATTTGGATGATTTCAGCCCTGGAACTGCCTCATCTCTAGTGAAAGGTAAAAGGTAGCCGTTAATATTTCATGACCTCACAAGGTGGAACAGAGCATGTTGAGCTTTGGAGATGTAGACAGGCTAATAACAAAAGGGACACACACATGTTTGAATGAAACAAAACATGACTCCAGGTATGTTTTTGAGGGGGTAACGTTCGAACATGACTTAAAGAGATAAACGGAACTAGTTCATTTTAAACAGTTTGCAGTGGTCCAAAGTTACTCCTCACTTATTTTATGCATTCTGAGCATCCTAATTATTAAAGTGCATTCTCCAACTTTCAGAAACCAGAGCTGAGTTTTGCCATCACCACAATAAAGCTAACTAGCATGCTATCATTGCACTACCTGATTTTCAGAAATTAAAACCGTTAATCAGCAAAAGTTATATTTGATTTGAACATATTAACCTTATATCTGAGGACAGTTTTGTCAAGTTTTAAAATCAAAATCTTACATAACTCTTACAATTCTTTTAATTACTTTGAATTTCATTACCATGTTTTGTAAATCTTTATTATATTGTAACGTGTGAGCTGCTGTTTCCCTCTATATATTCTCCTGATGTGGCTTGTCTAATGTTTACGTGTGCTGTCTTCCAGAAGCGTCTCCAAGAAGCCGCTGTACCCCCCCGTGCTGCCCTCCCCCGTGCTGCCCCACTACGACTCGGAGGAGGAGGAGGACCTGGTGCCCATGACCTATGACGAGAAGAGGCAGCTCAGCCTGGACATCAACAAGCTGCCCGGGGAGAAGCTGGGGCGCGTGGTGCACATCATCCAGAGCAGAGAGCCCGCGCTGAGGGACACCAACCCCGAGGAGATCGAGATCGACTTCGAGACGCTCAAGCCCTCCACCCTCAAGGAGTTGGAGCGATACGTGCTGTCCTGTCTGAGGAAGCGGCCACGCAAGCTCTCACACCACACAGGTATCACAGAGCACACTAATACAGGTCAAAAACGAGAGAGAGAGCTCGAGTGCTGAGTGCTTCTTTTATGGTGGCCTACGAGGATGGAATGCCTATTGATATTTTGCAGCTGACAACAAACATTTCTTGTGTTGTGAAGCTAACTGGAGGCACTGCTCTGTGTGAAGCTCTGTTACATAAGTAGACTTTAAAGGGGGGTGGTATTATGCAATGTTGTTTTTTTTCTTTTTTCCCGCCAGGTCCTATTCAAACCCTCCTTATGTTTAGCTGTAAGATTCTGTGCAATTCTCAGTCCACAAGCCTACATCACACATGCTCCCACACAAGAGTTACAAATATAAAATCATGGTACACAACTATACACAGCAATTTTAGAAACCCGATGCGATGTTTGTTGTGCTGTGTTAGTACTCTGAAAGGGGAGTGACTTAATGCGGGGAGCAAAAGGAGGGGGACTAAGAGCGTCCAAAACAAAAGTGAAAGTTATAAAACATGATATTACATTGTTTTCTGCGAATATGGCATTTTCAAAACGATAAATGGTAACATGGTGATCTAAATATGTTATGTGTTGAGAGCTAATACGCCATAGAAGTAAAACGTCTCCTTTTAATCTTTGTAAACACAATCTGACCATAAAGTACTCACTTATCTAGAACTGCAACAGGTGAACTGATTTTGTACTGTTAAACAAGTCCCTCTCAAATACCATTACAGTCACAAGCTAGCTAGCATTAGCACAACAGTTTTTCAGTTTGTCTCACCTTTCTGTTGAAAATCTGAACCCATAAATAAACCCCAGGACCATGAATGCTCATATTGATCACAGGCTCCTGAAAATGTGTTGTGTAAATACTTTTTTTTTTTTTTTCTTGAGTTTTTGATTTAAAAACTCACCAGGCTGTTTGCTAATTTGTACATTGTGTCACTGCTGTAACTGCTGAATATTCTGCCATAGACATACATACAACCCCACCCAAAGTGATGTCACTGCCAAGTATCAATAGAGCAGCATTTCTCTAGCATGTGATCAGCTTTATGAAATTAAACTTTATGAATGAGAAAGTTTAAATGAGACAGATAAAACACTTTAGATTTAGGTTTAATATACTCCAGACTGAAATGACAACTTTTTACTTCTATATTGTGACTTGTATAACCACAATTAAAGTGAAACTAAACTTTTTTGCTGCTAAACTCCTTATATGGTGTTTTAATAGCATTATCTACTGTTCCTAGTCCTTCCCTAGCGGCAGTTTTAGACCAAACTAGGTAAATTTGCAGCCAAAACTGAACATGTGCTGTCTTCAGTGGGCACTGTGATTTCAAGTACTGTGTGACATCACACACACTCCAGGGGCAGAGTTTGAAGTGTGAATACCTGTTAGACCAAGCACACTGTTTCTTATAACTCCAAACCCTGCCCCTCCTGCTCTCCTCACTTACCCTTTAGTCCTCCAGGTACTACCCAGTTTAGGAGTTTAGTCTATTTAAATGTGAATGTGGACAAAGTTTGTGTTTATTTGGTTAAAGAGGGACTAATTGTGTCATTCCTAATTATGATAATAATAATTATGACTTGATGCTTTGTGAGTGTACAGTTATACCTTTTAAACATGACTGTAAAGCTGACATAAGTGTGATGTAAGTCTGACTGTCCTGTGTGTGTGTGTTTGTGTGTTTGTGTGTGTAAGGGAAAAGCTCCAGTCTGGGCAAGTCTAAAGAGGAGCTGACTCTGGAGAAGAGGAGGGAGCTGGAGCGAAGGCTACAGGACGTCAGCGGACAGCTCAACATCGTCAAGAAACCCTCCAAGAGCCAAGGTGCCAGCACACAATCACATACACTACTACATCTGATACGCAAGTACTACATCTGATACGCAAGTACTACATCTGATACGCAAGTACTACATCTGATACGCAAGTACTACATCTGATACGCAAGTACTACGTCTGATACACAAGTACTACGTCTGATACACAAGTACTACGTCTGATACACAAGTACTACGTCTGATACACAAGTACTACGTCTGATACACAAGTACTACATCATAAAGAAACCCTCCAAGAGCCAAGATACCAGCATCCAACCACATACACTACTACATCTGATACACAAGTACCACATCTGATACACAAGTACTGACCAACTCAGCATCGTCAAGAAACCCTTTAAGGTACCACTCCTCTACTACATCTGATACACAGGTACAAAATAAATACATGTATTTTTTGTTTTATTAGAGCCTAATATGGAGTCTATATGTTTGGCCCTTTGTGTGTTTTTGGTGACCTTCTGTCACATTCTCTTGTGTAGTGTTTTATGTTTCTGTCTATTGTAAACATATAAAGTTACCACCTCTTTCTGTGTGTGCAGTGGAGAAGAGCAGTGCAGGGGACCCTGAGCCTCAGCCGGCCCGCCTCAGCGGCAGCAGCTCCAGCTCGGACTCTTCATCCTCCTCTTCTGCCTCGTCTTCATCAGACACCAGTGACTCAGACTGAGGCTAAACTCAAGCTCTTTCTTTTATAAAGAAGACTGTTATCTGGAGGTGACTGGCCAGAGCTGATCTGGTGTCTCCTCTCAGGAGGAGCTCAGAGCTTCGAGTAGGACTGAGCCTAGCCTCATGTGTTCTGTACAGGAAAGGGGCAGGGGCCTGGGGTGGGGCAGGGGCCTGGGGTGGAGCAGCACCTGTGTTAAACATGAGGCACTACTTTACTTTGTCCTTTTTTGACTGTAAGGAATCTCTTACCTAGGCTGATAAAGAACAACACTGTACCAGGCGAGCCTGTGGAGGCCTCCTCGAGGCTCACAGGTTATTAACCTCCAAGTGTTTGGTCCTTGTGTTTGTGCTGCTACACCCCCCACTCCCACCCCACCTCACTGTACAAGCCCCAAGAGACGGCCTGCTCCTGGACCTCACATCCATGTGACAGGGCCTGCTCCACTCTGAGAGGAGTACCACACTGGAGAAAGGTACTCCATATGGAGTACCACAAAGAGTGGAGCTGTATACTCCATGTGGAGTACTACACAGAGCAGTGTACTTCATGTGGAGTACCACAGAGAACAGGGTACTCCATGTGGAGTACCTCAGTGACTGCAAGTACAGATAGGAGTCTGTAGAACGTGTTGAAGCCCTCTGCTCTGTTCTGGAGCTGTGTGACATGTTTATATTCACTTTGACTGAACTGCATTTGGATGTGTATCCAATAGTTGTATTCGTGTTAATTTAAGTACTAAAATAAGTGCTGCATTCATGTGTCTGAGGCGTGTCCAGTCCCAGACTATAGACTTGATGTAGAATAGCACTGGCCAAGGCTAAGCACAAAGTCACACCCACAGTACTGTAGTACTAGTACAGTAGTGTACAGTAGAGTACTGTGACACTGTAGTGACTCTGACCTAGAATGTTGTGTACAGACGAGTCTTGTGTTTGGACCCTTGTTGTGTTTGCACTGCTGCTTCTAACAGTTTTTTGTTTTTTTTAATCATTCGTTTAATAAAACTTAATGTTCTCTAACTGTTGTTCTCTAGTCTGATTATTGGTTATTGGTCCAGAAGTGTCTTACACTCTCACACATCATTTCATTATTTGGTAAATTCTAGTCTAGGCCAGGTTTTGGGTTTAGTCCTAATTTTGATGTGGTAAATGTTCAAGTGTGAACTGACCCTTACCGACAGTGGGACTGTTCCTATTGTCTATGATGACTGACCCCGGGGGGACGCACCTGTGTTTATCACAGTGGACTGAGGCTTCAGTTGACCTGTACAGGACTCCTTCAGTCATAAGAAGAATGCACTGAATTTTGGCGCTTTTTGAACACTCAAAACAGTGCATTATTCATTCATCCAAACTCTGTGGTAGTAAGCTACTACTGTAGCCACAGCTGCCCTGGGGCAGACTGTCAGAAGCGAAGCTGCAAATCTGTGCCATCTGCCCCTCCAACCACCACCAATCACTCACACACCACTTTACTCATACTAGTCAATGTGGTTGAAGTGCCTTGCCTAATGACACAACCACTGGCGCCCCACTGTGACACCAGTCATTTCCAGTGGTCTCCCGTCTAAGGTTTAGGCCCAGCCTTGCTTCTGAGATGTTGAAATTTATTTCAAAAGGTCTGAAAGCAAAAAAATGTCAACTATTCCAACATGCGAAACAGGGATGTCCACTCTTAGAAGCTACTGTGAAAAGAACTCAGACATTCATGTCACTGTCAGTTTATGATTCACTGTCAGTTTATGATTCATGCAGATTAATATAGCAACAAGATTCACGTATCACTGCAGTGATTTAGGATAAGACTCTGTAATTTCATATTCAGCCACTTGATGTCAGCAGATAGCTGTAAAACATCTTTAAATTAGAATGAAAAATGTTATTTTCACTGGGGGTTTTAGATTATTTTATTTTATTATATATATATATATATATATATATATATATATATATATATATATATATATATATATTTTTTTTTTACAATGATATTGACATTGAACTTTATTTTGGCTAACTCTTGGCCTGTTTCTTCTGCTGTCGGCTGCATGTCGCTAATGCAAAAATATCCCTTGAGGAATGTCAAGTCATTGTGATTCTGACCACTAGTCCAAGAGGAGCTGTTATAACAGCCCCATGTGATGCCCTGTACTTTTGAACACATTTAAAAAACAAAAACCACAATGCTTTATTGTATTAAAGCTTTATTCAAAGTAGTGAACAGAGGAGAGCCGATCGGAGCATGCTCAGTCTTCACCTCAGCTCTGGTCATCACTGTTACACAAACACTGTTTAAGTATAAACACAGGAAAAGAATAACACACAATATTTACTTAAAATTTATATATATATATATATATATATATATATATATATATATATATATATATATATATATATATATATAAATGTTTGAGGTGCTCCTGAATAAACTGGACTATGGTAACGGTGGACACTGCCCTTCTAGTGTGTTTTCTCCTCACGTCCCCTCACTGACCTGTGGGCTCTTGGCGCAGCAGTGGAAACGCACATCGTTGAGGGTGGAGTCATCCAGGCCCCACTGGTACTCCTCCATCTTGGTCTCCACTCCACAGATGCCTCCCTCAGAGCACTCCTGGCTCCAGTGGCCGTACTCGCCCCACTCTGTGCCTGAGCCCTCCAGTGTGGGATTGCTGCTGCAGCGGAACTTGATGTTGTTGGCGGCGGTGTCATCTCCAAACAGGCCCTGGTGTGGCTCCACACGCAGCTGGAAGGAGGTCAGCACTCCAGTGGGACAGTACTGAGGAGCCGACCAGTCGCCGAAACTAAGGGGGGAACAAAGACAAAGGTTTTACCTCACACAACCTTAAACATAACATCCTCTCCTCTCAGTCTCATAGTCTAGTTTACATACAGTAATTATGAATATGAAGTACCTGATCATTTTACTTCTGATCATTTTTCTTTTGTCAAATTAAATGGTAAATTGCCCAGTACATATTTAAGATGTTTACATTTAAATTATGTAAATGAATTCAAACTGTTTTTGTACTATTTTTATTGTTTTTAAAGCTACCATTTGTAATTGTATTGGCCTATTCACACCTGTTGTATTCTCACATATCACCACTAGATGTTGTCTATGTTTCTGCAGCCTGACAGTGCCAGCTTTGGCCTGACAGAAGAAGACCAGAGAGCACAGTGGAGTCTGAACAAAGGCCAAGTGAGGGAAGGGGGAGGTTCACATCTGCCATCTACTGAAAATCAAATCAACTTGCAGATGGTAGTTTTAAGACATGTCTTTATGAAATTTAAATTGTAAAGTGTTTTTCAAAATGACCCCAAGAAGAAGCTGGCCCTTGGGTACAATGGGGATCCTAATAAATAAGCCAAATAAAGTGATCACTGGGCCTGACACCGAGTGCGCCTCAGCTGCTGTTATAATGGAGGTCAAAGGTCAGATGGGGAGGTAACCAAAGTGAAGTAGTTTGAAAAGTGGACCAATCCCCCACTGCTACACAGGAAATATGTCATTTCACTTTTGAAAACTGCTTGATTGATTAACAAAAGAACGACTCCAATCAGGTTTTAGATCCACCACAGCACTGATCAAGGTGACAAATGACATCCACCTGAAAACACTGATGCAGGAAAAGTCTCAGTTTTGATCCTGTTAAATCTGAGTGCTGCTTTTGACACTGTGGGTCATGGGATCGTCCTACAGAGACTAGAGGACTGGGTGGGCATCTCTGAGACTTCACTAAAGTAGTTCAAGTCCTATCTACAAGACAAGAAGTACTTGCGTGTTCCTGTGAAAGGGCAGCCACATTGAGTGCTGTCCGAAATGTTCAAGCACCGCGAGAGAGAGGCTGATAAGGCTCTTCACCGTGACGGAGGTGTGGATGGCCCCTAAACAGGTGTGTAACACCAAAGAGCAGACCGACATGCTATACATGGCAAACAAGTTTAAATCCACTTTATTTATTCTTTGCAATAAATATATATATTTTTTGATAGCAAAATTAAACACACATGATGCATGTTAGTTAAGATATGACATGAAAACAGATTAAATGTAAAACTACTAAAACTGGTAACATTTTTGAGCCATGTGTAAAGACTGATATTGAGAGAAGTGGGTTTACAAGGAACTATATAAAGACTCTGCTCACATTTTCCTGACCAGTGGGGTGCCCCAGGGGTCAACCCTGGAACCTCTTTTGTTCAATCTCAACATGCTGCCGTTAGGCCAATTAATACACAGCAATAATGTGTCCAACCACAACTCTGCAGATGACACTCAGATCTATGTCTCACTGCAGCAGGTGAATATGGACCAGTGGATTCACTCACTGCATCCAACAGATCAGTGTGTGGATGTGAAACAACTTTCTCCAGCTAAACTCAGACAAAACTGAAGTCATCATCTTTGGCCACAGAAACAGAGAAAGTGTCAAGTGGAGGTGGAAGTCACCTCCAGTCTGTCTCTCTAAAACCTTCAAATCAGGCTAGAAATCTAGGGGTAATAATACCACATTAAATCAATGACATCTGCAGCTTTTTACCATCTAAAAACATTGCAAAAATCAAAGGTTTACTATCATAACCAGACTTACAGAGACTTATTCATGAGTTTGTCTACAGTAGGTTAGACGACTGTAACAGCCTGCTCACTGTAGGACAGCTGCAGTACATTCAGAACACTGCTGCTCGGGTCCTGACTAGAACCAGGAAGTACGAGCACATGGGTCCTGTACTCAGGTCTCTGGCTCCTGTGGCTCAGAGAATAGACTTTAAAGCAGCTCTGCTTGCAAACAAATCTCTATACATACATTCATGGATGGGCGTAACCCTAAAATGATACCCCTGATACCCATAGCAGCACTGATATAACAGTTGTCAGTGGTGTGTTTGTGGTACTCACTATCCAGCGTGTGACTCCACTGTGTAGAGGAAGCTGCGGCTCTCGTCTTTGGCACAGATGAGCCGGATCCCATTCAGAGCTGTGTCGTCAGATCCATACTGGTTTGACTCCACCTGAACAAACACCTCCACCCTTTAATATTAGCATCATGGACAGGCCTGAGCTAGTATTATTATAGTCACTAACCACTGAATCACTGACATGGACTCAAACGGAAAAAGAAACTTGTGTTTATGATCTGAAAGAACATATGTCTGTGTACACTGGTGTGTGAATGTGTGTGTGAAAAGGTGAGTGGTGAGTAAAGTGCTTTAAGTGCCTTGAAGGTGGAAAGATTCTATATAAAAATGTGGATGTGGATGTACTGCATCTGCCAAAGGATTTCTCAGTGACTGCAATAGAACATGTCCAGTATTAGGCACCAAAGGCTGGAAGAACAAAGACAAGTCTGGTGGTGTAAGGTTCATTAAGAACTACAAAATACAGTCATTATTCTAACACACAACACTGGTGCGATGCTCCTTAGTGAGTGTCTTGTTACTTGGCTGTTCTTCAGACTTTAAAGGTCCTATATTACACAAAGTTGACTCTTGTGAGCTTTAAGACATGTTCTAATGCTGTTACCTCATCAAAAACACACCTGGAGTTGTGTTTTGTTTCATTCACACTTTATCATGAATCTGTCAACATCTCCAAAGCTAAAAATGCTTTGCTCCACCTTGTGATGTAATGAGGTGTTAGTTCAAGTTAACAGCTCCTTTTACATTTTGTTCTGTAGAGATTGACATTTCCAAGGTTGAAATTATCCAAATGATCCTATTGAGAATGTATGGATTTTAAAAACACAGTGGAGCACGTCCTGTATTACCACATGACATCACAAGGTGGAACTGAGTGTTTTTCATTTGAGAAAAGAACTCTAATTATGCAAGGTTTGCAAAAGACAACTATGTTTTTAATGAGGAAACAGCTTTATAACATAGATTACTACTCTGAGATTTTAAGAATAATCTATTTCAGTTCAATTTTATTTTTTTTAATTGAAAATATGTCTGTTTATTTCTTAATATTAAAGTCAATTTAATTAATGATACATTTCTTTGCAAAAGAACATTTTTATGTGCAAACTGACATTAGATTTAGAGGACAGAGTGGACATTCGGACCTCCTTACCCTGACACTGAAGCCGACCGCAAAAAAGTTCTCGGGGCACATCTCGGGCCAGGTCCAGTTGCCGAACTGCTCTCCATTGGTGACCGTGAGGATGGAGCTGTAGCTGCGGCTGTTGAAGGCTTCTCCTGCCCTCTGGAGGAACACCTTCTCCTCGGCATGTCCACAGCCCAGGAGGGTGAGGGTCAGAAGGGTCAAGAGGGTCAGAGGAGTGCGGAGAGCCATGGTTCTTCAGAGCTCCACACGCGCTCACCGGGTATAAGTACTGCAGACTTATCACACACAATCATTGACAGAGTGGGTCCACACAGCTGCCCAGACTGGCTGCTTTCTCTGGGATATTTAAAAACATCCAGTCAGAGGTGTGTAACGTAACCAAAAATTAGATTAAGAGGAATGTTGCTTCAAAATAATATTACTCGAGTAGAAGTATAAAGTAGTGGTCCAAGAAATTACACAAGTGAAAGTACAAATCTACTACTACTTAACGTTTGGTGTAAGAGTCACTTTACTGTAACTCCTGACTCATTATTTGAAGGACAAAACCTTAAATTATGCGTAAAATCTGGTCTTTTCAAAGGATAGACACAAAAATGAGACAAACTAAATCATATTTGAAGGAGCTGCAAGAAACGAATGTTCAAATCATTTCATATTGTCCACATAAAGCAGCAGTTTGTCACTTTAGAGCTACTCACAGTGGGAAGAGAAACCACAACTTTTGCTCAACGAAGAGTACTGTTACTTCAATTAAAAAATACTCAAGTAGGAGGAAAAGTACTAGAAAAGTAGAATTTCTTTAAAAAGTTACTATATGCTCATAATAAAGAGTTACAATAGTTTGGTAAATACCTGTAAAATTGTATAGTAACAATCACTTGGTCAAAGGTCAAACATAAAAAGTGTCAGTAGAAGAGCGTCCAGTGATCCATGAATATCAGCTGTGGAGGTTCTCATGGTTCTGCTGGTGCACTTCAGGTCACTGCATCTCGCTCCGCTCCACTGACCACTCAGATCTGTGGACAAGTGATGGGCAGTCCGGCTCTTTTCAAAGATTTGTTTCTTCTGAATCTGTCAGAGACTCGGTATTTGTGATCGTTTTTCTTTTGAAATAATTTAGTAATAATAATTTTTGGGTTACTGAACCGTTGTTATGAAAATTTGTCACCATGAAAGAAAATAAAAACCCAAGACGCAGGTTTCCAATTATATTTTTTTCTCATTTGCTCATCTGGCCTGGTCCCAATTCACTCTCATCAGCCTCCATTATGCACATTATTTACTTTGCATTCCCTGCAGCTGGAACAGAAACTCTAACCTGCCACGTTCTACTTTGTACTTTTATACATACAGCATACATCAAATAAATGATGCAAGACGTATGGAATTATGTAGTGAAGCAACTCTACTGTATAACTACTGTAAATACTGTATATATTTTATATTTTATGTCCAAATCCTCTCAGGAGCAACAGCAGCTTTATGGACAGAGCTGCAAACCCCCGTCCTTCTGTCAGTGAAGCTCATGATGAAGTCTAATGAAATGGTTTTCGCTTTATATCTGTGACGTCTCAGTGTTGAGGAAACAAACCAGGGCTCAAAACAAAGGCTGGATCATTTGAAATGTTTATATATAATACAAGTTTTGAGTTCTTTTGAGTTTATGTTTTGTTTACTACATCCACATGTGTCATTCATAGTTTTGATGCTTCAGTGAATCTACAACATAAATAATCAATTGTGTCCAAACTATATCACACTATATAATGTAACTCAGTGTGGAAATATTTGGCGTATTCAGAATAGAGTACTCTGACTGGTTCCAGTAAGAGTATACATTACAAAATATATTTTAACGCAGGTATTCACTGTTCAGTATTGTGCAACTAAATCCATTTCTGTAAGTCATCTTCAGCCTTAATCAATCTGTTCTAAACATAGAGCTGTGAAAACCAGGCTGCTGGCGTCATTTGAACATTTTTTTATTCCTGATTGGTTCATTTTGATTACTGAGCACTATTTTTTTTTTCCCCCGCAATGATTAATAACGACTGGAGCAAGCATTTTCATGATATAAAATGAAATATATTGTGTTTAATGAGGGGGGGTATTATGCAAAATTGACTTTCTGTAGCTTTCTCCCATGTTATAACGTTGCCCCTTCATCAAAAAACATGCCTGGGGAGGTTTTAGACATCCGTGCATGTTTGAGTAATCTAGGGATCTCTCTCAGGCCCTATTTGAACCCTCCTCGTGATCAGCTGTACGATTCTGTCCAAGGCTCAGACCGCAAAGCCACATCACTCACGCTCCTGTTCGACAAATGACATGATACAAGATACAAACCAGAGATGCGCAGTAGTTTCAGTAGCAGGACGCACGCTGACTGTGTCCTGACAGCGCTCTGAAGGGGGGAGCGACTTAGCCTGAGGAGCAAAAGGAGGGGAGACTCCATCGAAAATGAAACTGAATTACCACAGTAATTACCACCATAATTACCAGTCAAGTATCTACGACTCTGTCAAACTGGTTAAGTTTGCGGATGACACCACCCTCATCGGACTCATCTCGGACGGCGATGAGTCTGCCTACAGGAGGGAGGTGGACCGGCTGGTGTCCTGGTGCAGCAGCACAACCTGGAGCTCAACGCCCAGAAGACAGTGGAGATGATTGTGGACTTCAGGAAAGTCACAGCCCCCCTGCCTCCCCTCACCCTGATGGACTCCCCCATCACCACTGTGGACTCTTTCCGCTTCCTGGGCACCTGCATCACCCAGGATCTCAAGTGGGAGCCGACCATCAGCTCCCTCATCAAGAAAGCCCAGCAGAGGATGTTCCACCTGCGGCACCTGAGGAAACTCAAGCTGCCGGTCCAGATGATGGTGCAGTTTTACACTTCCATCATTGAGTCCATCCTCACCTCCTCCATCACTGTGTGGTTCGCTGGGGCCACTGCCAGGGACAGACAGAGACTGCAGCGCATTGTGCCTCTGCTGAGAAGGTGATTGGCTGCAGCCTTCCATCTATACAGGACCTGTACGTCTCCAGGACTCGGGGGCGAGCAGGCCGTATAGCAGCTGACACTTCTCACCCTGGACATGGACTATTTGAGCCACTTCCCTCTGGCAGGAGGCTACGGTCCATTGGGACCAGAACCTCTCGCCATAAGAACAGTTTCTTCCCCTCTGCAGTTTGTCTCATGAACACTTTATAATATCTGCACTATACTGGACACTTTATAACACCGGTCACTTTAATAAGTCACTTTGCACTGTTGTTCTGATGCTGCTGTTGTATATATTTCTCCCTTTAAGTATTTCATTAGATTTTTTAAGCATATCTTTTTAACTTTGTGCATGCCCTTATTTGTATTTGTATTTATTCAGTGTGTTTATGTTGCACTTTTTCACCGAAGCAAGTTCCTAGTTTGTGAACTGTGTTCACAGACTATGGCAATAAAAGTCTTCTGATTCTGATTCTAAGTACCACCGTAAGTACCTAATAAGTGCTACCATACTTTGTTTTCACTGAATATACCATTTTCAAAACAATAACGCAATACTCTGTCTTTAAGTATTCAGTGACCCACTTGTACACCTCACAATAAAACACAGAATACACTCACACATTAAATATAAATCATTTTAATATACAAATTGTACAGATGATGCAAACAGAAACAGTGTGGAAATGTAATGAATATAAATTATACAAGCAAAAATATAGGCCTGCTGCTAAACGCGTGAAGAGCACGTGGTCACATATGGAACATTCAAGATGGCGGCCGAGGTGACGCACACTGACCTCACAGATAACCCGGACACAAGCACGAGATTCTGGCTGTGTGAAGCGTTAGCTCTGAGCAGACACGACGGGGTTAAAGTCATTTTGAAATGTAAAATGTGTTTATGACGGTGATTATTCCGATTTTAGACAGTGCAGCCGCCAAAATAACAGCGTGAGGTAAGGCTACATCATGTTTTTGAATGTGAAATATAACAGCACAGATACGGTTAGCCTCGTAGCATAGTCTTTTATTTTTTGTTTTGTTTGAAAATCCATCTGGAGCAAACGACACGAATGAGACAGAAACTCAATTTTGCCAAAAAAAAAAAGGACTTGTGCGGTTATGCTGTGATGAATGCAATGCAGGTCTTCAGTGGTTATAGTCGTGTGCTCGTACAAGAGTCCATCTGCTAACCCCAGAGCAACCAGCAGTAATGACCTCACACTAGGTCACATGTTAGCATAATAGCACTTATTAGCATGGCAACATAAAAAAAAAAAAAAAAAAAGAAAAAAGTTTTGTCACTACCTCATTTGCAATTCATGCTGATGCACCTTGGCTTCAATGCAAAATGTGGCTAACTGCCCAGATTTCCTGCTGGAGGTTAGCTGCGGTAAATAGGCTATGTTAGCGTGGTGAAAAACTGTTGCCATAGTAATTAACCATTCATTTAAATTCATTTTGAGTCCTCAAAATGGCCTCCATAACAGTAAAACGTTATGTAGCTAAGACGGACTCCCTGATGAATACGTTTTCATCGCAGTTAGCGTTCCATGTCAATCAAAGCTAGCTCGCTGCTGCATTTCCAAAGAGAATCAGTTCATTTCATTTTTAGATGTACTTACAGCATCTGGTAAGGTTCATTTTGTTGTGTTACAAAAACAACAACTGAACTTTGCTGCAATCAGGTGATTATGAAATGAAAGCTCGGGTGGCTAGCTGACGGTTTTGAATACATTTTGTGTTTTCCTCCAAAGTCTATACTGTAAAAATATCCAAAAATGAATGAATGGGGATATAAACTACATGCTAAAGGGTTTGTGAAAGCTCGGGACAAGTTAGACAGATTTAAATACGTACTTCCTCCTTCAATGTCATGAAAATCAGGTATTCCAGTTTTAACCGATTCTCGTTGGACATAGTTAGCTTTAATTGACAACATGGAACGTTTATCCACGCTGCTGAATGGAATGATGAACATTTACGGAGCCCCGCGGCTAAAACACAAGATTAAATACCATCACGACAGCGTTTGATACAAATCCGGTAGTGACCAAAATGCTTTAATGCACATGACTGTAGCACAACATGGGCCCACAGCAGAACTATCTGACCATTTAAACAACTGTCACAGGATGGACTGGAGACATCTTTTCACATACCGTCACGGCGGACATTTCCAGTGTAAAACATAGAACACAACTATAGAGAACCACCACCGACAAACACAGGACGCATGTCACTGCAGCTCGGACGCCAGGGCAGGTACGGCGGCGCGATAAGGCTACACTGGTCACAGCTACACAAGAACACGACGAACCTCCGCCACCCTCACATCCACAAGAGAGAAAGCACTTGAGAATACAGCCGTCAGATCTGACCCTAGGAACGGACCCCGGACAAGGCCCTTATGAGGACTACAAGGACTAAAGCCTCCCAAGTCTTCAGCAAAGTTCAACATATGCAGTTCCTCCATCATTCATCTTCAAAAGGAGACCAGTGACATCAGAATATTCTAGCCTCGATGTACTTTAAAGCTGAGCCAGAGATAGGTCAGAATTGTATGGTGGAATTTGCTGTCACATTGCAGATTTACTGACTTGGATTATAGTTAATATCTCTGTATTTACTCGGCCTATCCACACGAAACAAAAACTGGCACAAAGTTCAATGACTTCTCTGCCAGCAAAATAAACAAAAGAACAGTATCAGACACTATTTAAATCCCAAAATTACATTGTTGTCAGTTGAATAGAATTTTAGCCATAAGATTAATATGACAGGTTTGTGGAGTCAATCCCAAAAATATATATAAAGTTCAGTTTGTTGATTTTTATTTAGGATATTTCTGTAAAAATAGTGAATCTCCCATAGAGCTATACAGGCCCTTGCCCGTCATCTGAAATTAGGACATCATCAAATTGTAGAGCGTGAAGGCGATCCATGTCCAGCTGTCCATTTGTCCAGCTCAGTTTCATTCAAGAGAACTGCTGCTTTAGTGATACTTGTGTTTGATGTAATATTTTGTGCGAGTTTTACAATTTGTTCCAGTTTTGATCACCAAAGTACTGTCAAAATTGGATGTATAATTTCCTTCGTCTATGATAACACTTTCATTAACTACTTTCTACAGCACCATTGACACGTAAAAAGATCCAGTAAGTCACATATGTTTGCTACCATGCACTGTTCCAACTAAATAGCCAATCATATGTGATCATAAACATTCTCAAAATGTTTGGAGTGTCTGTCCAGGGCTAATCAGGACTCAGGAGACCATTCAAAGGGTCAGTTCTAAGAATAGTGGTGTAGTGTAAGCAGGCTACAAAATAGATGTTTTTGGGGGTTTTTTTTATGGGTGATGGTTATATGTCATGTTGAATTCTTTTTTTTTTTAACAGCTCATTCACTGATGATCCTTCATGAAGATCCTTCTCGGTACATGTGCCTTCTCTGACATCACTCAGGCTCTGCTGTCAGGGCTTTATTGTGTAAAGATGTGAGAGTACTGTGAATCCCTGCTGACAAAATCCATCAGTGCACTATCAAGCCAGCGAACTCCACCTGTTGCAGCCCCCCCTCTACCCATCTCCACACCCCTCCCACCTCGATCAGCAATATTTTAATGTGGAGTCCCTGTGATGAAGAGTCGATGGGGAATGGGCAACAAAGGATCCACAAACTCTCTGAGGGCAAGTGGACAGACATCAGTGAGGATTAAACCTCTATTTGATTTTAGTTAAGGTTGACAACAGAATTTCTGTGGCAACTGAGTCAAGTGCTTTTAAAAAAAATAGAGCGGGTGTTCCACAGGGGTCTGTTCTGGGTCCTGTGTTCTTTTTTCACAACAATATGCTAGATACAATTTTAGCAAGATCTAGGGACACAGACCATCTTAAATGTCTCATCACATAGAAATATTCTAAACAAAAAAAACAAAAAAAAAATTTTTTTTTTAATGGCATTTCATTTTTAGAACATAAAATAATATCTATGTATGTGCTTCCAAATCTGGATTTGGTGTTTGCACACACTCTACTGGCAACTGTGGGAATTGCCATGGGAAAAAGTAGCTTTTTAAGCAACAAGGCTAGCATGCTAATATAGGTGCGCAGTTGTATTGAATGCAGTTTGACAGCAGAAAGGGACTGAATTTCTATCTTAGACATCAAAATCTGGGAAAAAAATATTCTTGAGAGCAAGAGGATTTGATAAATAGGATTAATGAAATAAGATTGATTGAAGCAAAATAAAACTCCGGATATGTTTTTGTTTATGAGGAAACTATATTTGTTGTCTGTTGTAAAATGTTCAGTTAATTGAGTCATTGTTGACTTTGACTGTGTTGTTAGATGATCTAATTCACAATCCAAAGTGTTTTGAGAACAGGGTTGACAGCTTTTATCTGCATGTAAACATCTCTTCTAGCTCTTAGATTGCCTATCGCAAAACAAAACCACTTGGGCCATCCCTCCTTCCTGAAAATGTACAGGGGATATTGTCTAATTGAGGGCATGACCTCTTTTCCATTCCCTGTGGGCTCCAAACTGCTCCCTCTGTTGTCAGGGAGGGGAGGTACAGTCCTTTTGTGAGGAGGGCTCACTGGCCTAGAGACAACGTTGTATTTATGACTGAAACTCACAGGCAATATTAAACACCGGTTAAATCTTAAGTGTCAGATGTTGTTTTGGCCAGATTTTAATTTAAATTTAATTTAATGTAACTCTGGTGGAGGGTCAGCCACCTGCCTGTCTCTATGGACATGGAGTTGCTTTGAATATCCCATAGTATGGTATTAATCTTCTCTTTACACATAGAGACAAGTGGGAAATACCACCAGGCCAAGTTACAGTTCAGATCTGTGGTGAGGCAACCCCAGTCATAGAATGAATGCTGTTTTTAAGGTATTTCTGAGTAATACAAACACCTGTTATTTAGTAAATGTAAGACAGATAGAATATTCCAGACAAAGTAATAGCATCTCTATAGGGAAGAGCAGTTGGCAGATCCACCACCAGAACAGTCATATAAAGCACTTATAATGGTGTGGTCTAATATCCATAAATTATTCATTTTAAAAATGTGTTTTCAAAGGAATGTTGAGGTTCCTATGACTTAAGGTTGACCTACACACTAGATCTACTTTTTTGCTACTAAACTGTGTATGTGGTGTTTGTATAGCACTGTCTACTGTTCCTAGTCATTTTTTGGGGAACTTTAGTGCAAACTAGGCAAATCTGCAGTTTTCTGGTCAAAAACACCTAAATCTAAGTTTCCTGCTGGTTTCAGTGACCTCTGGCATTTCCAATAGTTGGTGACATCAGGTGCCTCGGCCCAAATTAAGGTCATTTTCACACATGTTTAGACCCCAGTGCGCTCTAGATTTACTTTTGTTTACTTCACTTTTGGGTCGGTCTTGTTCACATACACTGCACATCATTCACCTCAAACACCATCAGCCACACGAGAGTCCATCAGCTGATCAAAGAACTTATTTCCATGACTACATGCTTCAAGTGGACACAGCTCGTAAATACACATGCACACGCTTGCTTCCCTGGAACCGTACGCAATACACGGCTCAACTGCGCAGACAGAGGCAGACTCACCTGCGCAGACAGAGGCTGGAGGAGACTGTCGCTGAGATTAAGCTGATCCAATCGTCAGACAAACGTGTCAAACAGAAGCTCTGCAGCGCCGAGTGCTTTTTACCAAGCACTTTTACTGCAGTGCACACTGCTTAGGTCAGCCCCATTCACACCACACATGCTCCACTCCAGGGTGCGGGTGGAGCCGTTCTGAGACCTCCTGTTTGAAGCGCTCTTGGACCAGCTGTTTACTGTGGTCCAGAGTGGGTTCACACTTCCCCATGCACTGCTCTCAGAGCTAAAGTTCTTTTACAATCGACATAGTGGGAGTGTGAAAATGACCTTAAGCCACGTTTCTGATTAAAAACACCGGGCTGTAGGGGCGGAGTTTGAACTGTAGATACCTGTTAGACCAATCACACTGTTCCTTATACCTCCAAACCCCGCCCCTCCTCCCCCTCACTCTCTTCTTTAGTTCCCCAGGCACTGCCCTGTTTAGCAGCTGTTTGAAATGTGGCTGTGGGAGGAGTTTAGGTGTTTACTCCCACTTTAGGTAAAGACCCTGATTAAAAAAAAAAAAAAGATATCATCCCAGGAGATGTGGCCATGTTAACCTAACCATTACTTTGATAAGAAAAACACACACACACAGTTTAAGGAGCAAAATGTTCACAACACAGGGCATTAGCACTAGGGCAGTCATACAATCCGCTACAAGTCTTTGTCACGGCCCAGCACAGCAGACGCTACAGACCGAGAGTGATACTGACATACGAACACTGTCCAGGAACGTCCAATGGTTCTTCAGAGGTAGGGGGCACCAACGCTCTCCACCCAAACTCTACTCCTGACTTCCTGCTGTCACGGTCGCCCCTTCCACTCGCCCCTCTTTCATAATAATCTCATTGCTGGCTGTTGATTGGTCCTCCGGGTCAGTGTCCAGTCCGTTTCCCATCACCTGCCTCTCCACCTTCTCCTCCTTCTCCTTGTCCACGTCTTTGGTTTCCAACTGCACTGCTTCTGCTGGTGTCCCCTCATCCTCGTCCCTGTCCCCCTCTCTGGACATGTCCCCTGGCTCTCCTGCCGCCGGCTCTGTGTTACATTCAGTAGTGTCCCCTCCCGCTGTCTCCGGTTGGTCGTTGGTCCTGTCCGCTGCTTTTGCCTCCTCAGGTTCTTTGTCTGACTTCTTGCCCTTCTTCTTGTTTTTGGCCGAGTCTTTGATGCAGTTTTTGTTGGATTTACTCTTGGTTTTGAAGATCAGCTTCTGGAAAGAGAAAGATTAGAGTTAGGGAGTGAAAAGTGAGTCAAAAATATTATTATGTCAAGTGGACAGAGTTCTGAAAGTCACTGCCTAATAACTGTCTGAAGGGAGGAGCTAACTACACTGAAACTAACGCATTCAAGTGGTTTACAGTAAGGATATGTGTTATTAGTTAAGCCCATTGCACTTCTCTAGGTGTGAACTGTTTGTATTGTTTTCTTAGTTTTAATTTGGGTCCGAGGATGAAGATGGCACTAAACACTACACTTTATTTCACTACTAAACTGTGTACATGACATTGTCTGCTGTTCCTACTCCGTTTTGGAAATTTCAGTGCAGAAAAAAAAGTTCAAAAAACATTCTAAATCTTACTGTGTGCTGCCTTCAGTGGCGACTGCAATGTCAAGTACTACATGACATCACATAGGATTGCCCTGATTACAACCAGGTGTTTCTGATTACAAACACCTCAATGCATGGGAGGAGTTTGAAGTGTGGATACCTGTTGGACCAATCACACTGTTCCTTATACATAACCCCAGACCCTCCTCCCCTCTCACTCTCCCCTTTAGTCCTGTAGACCTCACCCCCTCACTCTCGTCTTTAGTCCTCCAGACATTAGTCCCTCTTCCCTCTCACTCTCCTCCGTAGCCTGCAGTCTGAGGTATTACGAATCCTGAGCGCAATGTCAACAAGGTCTTGATAGAGGATGAGGACTGCTGCGTAAACAGTATCTTACAGCGATTACACAGCCACTGTTTGCGTGTCCTTGGTCACGACACTTCACCTGCCTCGCACCGCTCGTCTATGAATGTGTGTGAACCACTGCTGTATGAATGGGTGAGTGATTCCCGAGGTAAAGTAAATAAATGAATCAATTATGTGACTATTTATCATTTTATGTATTTTAATGCTGGGTGTCCATGTAAGAACAGCTTTTTATGAAAATATGAACAGCTCGGTTTGTGAGGCAGGGTAACATGGCCGTACCTTAGAGTCCCTCTTCTTCCGACTCAAGACGGGTCTCTGCAGAAATACAATCTGTTTGGTGGAGAGGCTGCCGTCGCTGAGGAGAGAGCAGACAACAGAGGGTTAACTGCATGAAGGAGAGGGTCAGATGGAGCAGGGGATGAAGAGGAGAGGGTCAGAGGATGAAGAGGGTCAGAGGATGCAGAGGAGAGGGTCAGATGGAGCAGAGGAAAGGGTCAGAGGATGCAGAGGAGAGGGTCAGATATAGCAGAGGAGAGGGTCAGATGGAGCAGAGGAGAGGGTCAGATGGAGCAGAGGAGAGGGTCAGATGGAGCAGAGGAGAGGGTCAGAGGATGCAGAGGAGAGGGTCAGAGGATGAAGAGGAGAGGGTCAGAGGATGTAAAGGAAAGGGTCAGATGTAGCAGAAGAGAGGGTCAGATATAGCAGAAGAGAGGGTCAGAGTATGCAGAGGAGAGGTTCAGATATAGCAGAGGAGAGGGTCGGATATAGCAGAGGAGTGGGTCAGAGTATGCAGAGGATGAGTAAGAGGGAGTGAATAATCTGTTAATCCATTGTGTTTCTGCGCTTTACTTCTCCCGTATTGTTATGACAAAAATCCCTGGTGTTGATAAGCCTCTCCCTTCCTATCGTACTGGAACATGGCTTAAAGAGACCCACAGCCCTGCTCTGCTGTCTGCTGCAGTCGATACTGTCTGTTTTATGAAGGCTGCGGGAGCCAAACACCTCCACAAATCTGCACTTTTACACTAGCTCTGTACCTGAGAGGAGAGTTCCAGAGAGGCCATTACACACAGAGAAGGAGGATATAAAACTGCAGTCTGATACTTCCACCTGCAGTTCCACAGGGATGCAGATGTTTACCTACTAGCTTAAATGTTGGTTTGTTCAGCTTCCACCGTTGGAACTGAACACTGCCTTTGTGTCTTTAGGCAAGACATGTCACTTTGCTCATGACACCAATTGATACTTTGCAGCTGATGTCATTTCCTGGGGGTGTGATTTGGGTGACCGAACGGTGATGGTGAAAAAAGAGGACACATCGAATGAAAGCAGACTATTTTTAACTTTAGCTTATTTCTATTAAGCGTTAATTTCAACTGCTTAACATTTCAACGGCAACAATACAGCACCAATCATTGTTAACTTATGTATAAAGTCTAAGATGCTCTGCAGTGTGAAAAAACAACAAGAGCAACAACAAAAACATCTTGATTGTCTGTCTAATTGGTCAAGAATGTATCATTTTCAGCAGGTCATTAATGAAATAAGAATCAAAGTCTTTGCAGGACATGTGCTTAAAGTTGTACTGTGTAAACAAGTCTCAGTCAATTGGTTCCTTTCCTTTGTCCAATGGCTTTGCATCAGCGAGACAAAAAAACAAAAAAACAAAAACTGCATTCTTGACATTCAGTGCTTTTGGATCTTGCAAAATATTCGACCCATTTCTCCTATGCTTGGTGGCCAGTAAAGCGTTCATCTGTGTTTTCATTGAACTTGGACTGGACACAGCCCTCTACATTACTCCAGTCAGACATCTCCTTAAGACTCATCCGTATGAAAGAAGAGAACTCATCCATGGGTGCCATCCATTTGTCCAGACATTCAGAAAATTAACTGTAAAGTCCCTGGACTTAAGCTCTGAAATGGTCCCATCTTTTACCAAATCCATTCTGCTGCTGTTGGAACAGTAGTGCTCTGACTTTTAGAGGGACAAAGTTGCTTGGCATGCGTTCAGGGACGATGCAGTGGACACAGTTTAGAATGCTCATCACTTCCACAGTGGAGTTGTTTTGCCTTTCCATGTCTTGAATGTGTGACTGAAACACACTCATTAATGAATGCACCTGCCAAAGATAAATCTCACTGAAGTCATTCTCAAAAAACTCTTTATCTGAGACGGGGGTTTGTCCTGAGACAGAAAGAAGACAGCATCCCAGACTTTGAGTTTTATTTCAGAAATTCCTCCGAGATGCTTTTTTAATCACAAAATGAGGATATGGGAAAATGAGGACGTCTGGTCACCATAGATGTGATGCTAACTGCAGGCACTAATCTGTCTGAGGCTGTGTTTTGCTTTAATCTGAGTTTAATTTTACCACAGTCTACCAGAAAGAACTGACTCAGCTGGAACAGGTGAGACAATTTGTGCTGTTAAAGTCACACATAAAATTACAATCACAAGTTAGCGAGCATTAGCCAACAGTTTTTCAGTTAGTCACTCTCACCTTTTTGTTGAAAATCAAACATCTAAGACAAGACCATGAACACAACATTGATCACAGGCTCCTGAAAATGTGTTGTTTAAATCCATTGTGTATTTTTTCTTGAGTTTTCAGACAATTAAAAGAAAGCGTATTTGCTAACGTGTGCACTGAGTATCGACGTTAACTGCAGGACATTCTACCATAGAGATACATGTAGAACACCCGCCAGTTTGATGTCACTGCAAAGTATCAATACATAAGGTACATAAGGTACACTTTACTGTCCCGATATTGTCCTTCGCATTTGATCCTACAAGCATTTCCCTCTAAGACCAGGAGAGGGCGCTCGTATGACAATAAAATAAGCAGAGGACAGAACTGCATATCAATAGTTTGAGTGCTATATTTGTACCTGGTGCCAGTTTAGCCTTTAAGCTAGCAACACCCTATCCAGATATTTGAATAGACCCACGGTAAGATCAGCCCAGTGCATTGTGGGTAGTACCTGTTGGTCCTGATGACGGGGGTGGGCAGCACACAGGTGAGTCTCCAGCCAAATGAGGCCAAGGACTGGAGCAGAGGGACGTAATCCGCCTTCACCTGGAGCCCCTGAGGAGAGAGAGAGGGCAGAGGTCAACACGGAGGTCATGTGTCAGCAGGGAGTTCAAGGGTCAGCTATAAAGTTAATCATTTTGTAGTTTTCAATGTGGAAGCAAAACCGTCGAATCGCTTTTAACTCTGATTTCGCTCTGTTTTAGTTTAACCTATCACACACAACAACTCATTCAAATGTTACGACGCAAATTGTGCACCACAGCGGCAAAAACATCAGCCTCCTCAGCCTCTCCATCTCCCCTTCTTCACCGTTGCTAATCCCTTTGCCATCGCAGAGCTGTGATACCTGATTTTCAGAGTAAGAAGGAAGTTGGCATTTAAAAATTAGCCCTGTTCTCTCACAAATGGTTATATTTTCACAGCTTTTTCAGACGGAGAAGTGAAGCCGTAAGTGACATAAAAACAGTGTTCTTGCTTCCGACTCAACTGATCCGACCTGTAGCTCGCTAGCGCCTGCTCGTTTCCATGGAGATAAGATACGTTGAATTGCAGAACATCATTTTTGGTCAAATCGATGTGTAGTAGATGTCATGATACTAAAATTTCGATGCTAAGGAATAAACTCGATACTTAACACTGATTCCGATACCGTGATGATGATAAAAAACACTCTTTATTTAGACAATAGAGTGTGATTTTAAACATTAAATCATAGTACTTTCTTTTATATTACCTGTCTGTGTAATCCCTCAGTCGTCTAAGTAGATTCCACGGTGGCGTATACTGGTCTATGTGTCTTATACTTGTTCTGATACAGCTCAAGATCATTGTAAAACTATTCAGGAAAGGTTCATTTCTGCCCTTTTTTCGTTTTAATACCTGCTCAAATGAGAATCTAGTTTCTATAGTAAGTTTTAGTATCGATAAGTATCCGATTTTTGATACTTTTGACAACCATAATACTAGATTTTGCTAAACTCTCTCCCTCTCTCTTTATTGTTTGGGATCCAGAATACCTCGACCCGCCGTCTCCGCGCTGAGTCGGTTAGCGTTCGCTCTTTCCCTGTGGTCGCTGTGTGTGCTGCAGGTGGGAGATGATATCTGTGTAATTGAATGGAACATGGTTGGAGCTTGTCTGAGTGTGACCAGACTTATGTGCCTCCATGATTGTCCCCAGTCCAGAGGAGCAGGACGGTTTGGAAAGAATGCTAACACGCACACGTGGTCCGTTCTGCTGAAAGAAAGACATGCTAGCTAGCTCGCACTCCACATATCCACTGTCTCTGTACTTTTTGTTATTCGTGAACAGGGAATAGAGATGTGCAGTAGTGTTGTCACGATACTAAAACGTCAAACTTGATCTCGATACTAAATAAATAATAGTGTTTGCTTATTTTAGCATGTGGTCTCACGCTAAAAACTCAAGTTAAAACTGTCAAGAAATGTTTAAATGTAACCAGTTTATGTGATTTCTTCAGTATCGTTATCAGTTCAAATGAGTAGTATCTGATTTTTGATACTTTTGACAACCCTAATATGCAGTGAGTCATGTTTTTTTTGGTCGAAGGACAGGGGGCGCTGTGGAACATTTCCTATTTCCTTGTTTCCTGTGAATGTCGTTCACTCTGCTAGTCTGTTTCACGTTTTTTTTCAAACTTTCTGTTAGTTAAATCCACTTTTTTTGTTAAGTCCTGCGAGGTGAATGCTCTTGTGATTTTTTTGCTATAAAAAAAAAAAAAAAAAACACAAAACTGAATTGAAAATTGAGTTAGCAAAAGCAATAGGTGGTCCTTTAAAGGTCCATAAAGATACTGCCAGAATCTGCGTCAATTAGACACACCACCATCTGGCACCAACGTTGATTCAATAAGTCTGATTATTGTAGAGCGACCTTCTTTTTCTATATTCTAAAAGCAGCACTTTGTGACAAAATCAGCACAAAAATCTAATTATATAAGAGGAAAGAGCCTGATGTGACTGCGTAATGCTCTGGGATGAAATGGCTTCGCTTCACTTCTCTGTCTGATAAAAGCTTTTTAAAGAAGACATTTTGTGCTTTTGTCTGCTATATAGTTATAATCTATGACACCTGTGGATCATTATGTTATAATTTGAACATTTTAAATTGCAATATTCCTCTAAAATGACTTAATATAAGAAACAAGTCCAGTGAGTTGGAAAATTGCAGAGCCCAAATGATGTATTAACAGCCGATTCCTGCCTGTGTCTTTTTACGGGGCAGTCCTATGATACTTACTCTATCCACCACTTCTACCTGTTAGTAACTTTTCCACACGTACTTTTTACACAAATCATACGTTTCTTCCATGACACTCACATGAATGACAGTCCACTGTTCCACCACGATGGCGTCATAGGCCTGGGCACTGGCCTCGGCTTCTGCGGGTTCCTGGAAGATGAACACGCTCTCCAAAGTTCTGGACTGAAGATCTGAGGAGACACCAGGGGATGAGTGAGACAGAGAGGACAAAGTAGCGGGCTTAGGCACTGAACACATGGAGCACTACGTTTACAGTCACGCCACAAATACTGCATAACTGGTCTGGTCCTAACTGAAATCTCAAAATGCAAGTAAACCCAGAACTATGACTGAGGTGTCCTGATTCGATTCTCAAAGATCGAAACGACAAAAAAAAAACAGCCAGGCAAATATCAATAGACATGTGTTTGTGTCAAGTTCCCAGTCTGCCCTGCGTCCTTCCCCCTCCCTTCTGTGTTTCGGCTGGATCTGGGCGGAGATTCTGGTTCCTCCCACACACACCTGCAACGCATCATCAATCAAACTGCACCTGTGAGAACGAAAGGACTGAGGATCCGACACTCAGCACCAGATCGTCCGTGTATCCACCGTGGAACTGTTCTGCACGGCTCTGTCTAGTTTCGCGTTGATGATCTCAGTACTCAGCTCAGTTATTTCTCATTCTTCGCCAGATCCCACTCCTTGGAACCACTCTGCACCTCCGCCTCCGACCCAGCTCTCCACGACCGGTACGAACACCTCAGCCTCTGACCCTGAGACCCACGACCTGCGTACGACACCGCTCTCAACCGTCTGCTCTATCTACCTTCATTCACATTTCCGTGTCTGTAAATAAACTTTGTTCAAACTTTCACCTGAGTCTGAATCTTTTTTCTCCCCGTCAGTCACTATGACAGTTTGGATATTTACACACTAGTTTTAGATCAGCACCGATGACAAACTACAGCCTCTCCACCGAGCACGTATGTTTTTCGTCTGCTGTTTTAACGTGAAAGCAAAATCTACTAGTTTGTGAGAGCAGTGACTCGTAACTCAACTTGAGGTCTGGGCTTAAGGACTAAACTTAAAAATGATGAATGTATTTATATATGATGGTTTGAAGTATGAGGGTTCACAGAAAGGCCCAAAGAGAAAGGCCCAATCCCAATTCTAACCCTCAGCCCTTTGTCTTACCTCTTCCTCTTTGTTTTGCGCATTCAGAAGAGACAAAGGGGTAGGGGAAGAGGTAGGGCTAGAGCTAAGGGGAAAGGGGTAGAGCTAGAAAAGAGAATTGGGATTGGGTCTACCAGGATGTGGAAAGACCCTCTGACTCTGATAATGACTTGACTTTGGGCTTGGGCTCAAACTTCATGACTTGGACTCCTCAGTTAAACATCTCATGGCTCAGAATCAAGGTCAGGCAACACAAACGGAAGGAAAAGTGGGTTGCTAGTTCTCGGAATAGGTGTTTAAAGATTTATGTTATGCCTTATCACCTGGTATCCTATTATCCTTGGTATTTCACATTTACAGATGAACAGACGGTGTAAGAAACACGTATTCATGATTTATGAGAATACCAAATGTTAAGGTTACTAGCAGAAAACGCCCCAGGTACCTTCTCCTGGCACGCTAAGGAGTGAATGCTACAACAATAGCAGCTTGTTTTAGAGTTTTATAAGTGAAGCTCACACATCTATAGCTCCCGTCCCATAGTAAAGGTCTTGACCCCGCCCCCTCTGTGGACGATCCCATAGTAGAGGTGATGGCCCCGTCCCCTCTGTGGACATAGTTTAAACATGGAGCCACACTGACAGAACTCACAGCTCATGATTTACAATGGAGGTCATCCAAAGGCAGGGCACCAGAGGCTTTTACATTACAGTCAGAAATGTCAAACAGACATTTTTTTCAACAATACAAACTGTATTCATGAAAATCTGCTGCTTATACATGAAATTCCAGTTTGAAGACAATGAGCTTATCAATGCTGCAGTTTGGAACAGGAAGACAATGGTCCTGTTTTGATGTCTGTGTAATCCCTCAGTCGTCCAGGTCTGATCCATAGCAAAAGATGAAGTTTAAATCAGTCAACTGGACAAATCGTAGGAGTGAAGACGTTTTGCTGCTCATTCGATCGACATAAATCATTGTCCACCAGCAATCTGACCAAAACTGAAGACTTGGATGAGCAGCGAAATGTCTTCACTCCTACAACGATTAGTCCAGTTGACAGATTTAAACTTCATCTTTTGTTATGGTCCTGTCTTGGTTATTAAGTCATTTTAGATCAACATTGTGGTTTACAATGAACAAAATGTAAAATGATGATGTACACATGTTACAGTTTAAAGAGGGGGTATAGCATAAAAGTGTATTCTACAGGGTATTAATCGCTAACACATTTGAGTTTCAAGTTCCACTTTCGTTTTTGACGCTCTGAGACCCCCCCCCCCTCTTCACTCTTCAAGCTAAGTCACTCCTCCTTTAGAGCGAGATCACACCACAATCAGCCTGCATACCGCTAATGAAACTACTGCACATCGCATCAGGTTTGTGAAGTTGTAGCGCATTGTTTTGTATCATGCTTTTAAGCTTATGAGCTAAGTCTGGTAAAAGAGGCCTGGAATCGCACTGCTAACCATAAGGAGGGGTCAAATAGGGCCTGAGAGAGACTACAAGATTATTCAAACATGCATGGATGATATATACAACTTCTCCAGGCATGTTTTTGAATATAACATAGTAGAAAGCTCCAAAAAGTCGATTTTGCATAACACCCCCTCTTGTAATAATAAATACGTAAAGGGTGTAATACGTCTTCTTTAAAGTGACGTGTGGTTTTATGGTGCCGTCATATTAATATCTGCTTATGGTAACACAGAGCTGCACTCCTCATTCTCCTGTGTAGAGATCATAAATCCTGATTGTGTTTAGACTACAGAGACTCAGAGCGACACGCACAGTTAAGTCCAATCAGACGTCAAGTATGGCATTAGCATAAGAAGGAAACTGGTGCTCCATGTGGGCTGCAGACTGGAGGCTCACGGGCCACTGGATACGTAACAATTCATTCCAAAAAGAGACGCAAATATTTAAAATGGCTGCAAGCAAAATGTGTCTTGCCTCAGTACAGATATATTGCATAAGCAGCTCTTGAACTCAAAATAAGTCCACTACGTTTTGTCTGCATCTAATTATATATAAAGTGTTTTATTGTCAGATAATAAGGAAGTGCTTGTTAGCATGCCAGCTGTTGGCATTACAGTGAAGGGAAAACTCAGGTCTGGTCACTGAGAGTTGCGGAAAGCGCTTATAAACTCATCACTGTGAATAACTAATTTATGATCAGCTATATTAATCTGTGGAAACAAAAGAGAAAAAAGGTTAAAATTATTTTGAGTCCATGTAAAATTTGAATAGACAGTTTAAAAGCTGCAAACATAGTTAAAATAAGAAAAATAAATAAATTGCAGTGTTAACTTCCAATGATATAACTGGATTTCAGGTTCATTTAGATGGGGCAGCTAAAATTAAAATGGCTGACGTGCAGATTTTTGTTTTAACACAGTGAGTTCAATGGGTTCAACATTTGGGAATTTATTTTTTGGATATTTCAAAATATTTTATGGGAAAGTACTACGTAATGAACAGGGAAATGTGGTTCTTGCCCCCATGTGGGATTATGAAGTCATTACATTTTAGAATCTTATTTATAATGTTTCTGTATAAACGATAAATGATACAGATCTTGAAGGTTTGTGATCATTTTTGTAAACAGCTCCTCAAATGTCTTCTACAGTTTGTATCATTTTAATCTACGTCTGTATAATCCCTCAGGTTTCAATCTACGTTGTAAATAAGTAAATGTAGTAAATTCGTGGACTTAATTGTGTAAATTGGTGTCTCGCTCTGACTTTATATGATCCCACTCTGAACATGGGATTCTGATTACTCAATAACTTTGGCCTGACATGTCTTATTGACAGGAGGGACGAAAGGACAGAGAGAAGGCCAGAAGAGACACAGGAGGACAGGGTTTTGCACTGTTTGGATTGTGTCCACTGCAGAGAACATTCTGAAAGCCTCTAGCTCCATATCTCTGCCCTGTAAGATGACAGAGAGGAGAGAGAGTGTGTTTATATGAAGGTGACTGGAGATAAAGGGAGCTGTGATTGTCTGGCAGGGGCAGATCTGTGAGTGGAGGTAGTTTATGCTTAAAAATGTAAAAAGAAAGTTGCCAATAAAGAATAACATTAACATCATTCTTGTTTCTGTGTTTGGAATATTCCACAGTATGGTATTAAATTGATCTTTCTAGCATTTATTCAAGTACAGGTGCTTAAATTACCTTGAAAATATGTATTCTTACTCTGAGCATGGTGGCCTCTTCACAGATCTGACCTGTAACATGAACTGGTGGTGTCAAATGCTTGTTTCCACAAAGATAGATATGTTTAATGTCATACTGTGGAACATCCCAGACAATGCAATAACATCACCATGGAGATGGCAGACCCTCCAGCACAAAAGTTACATAGTGACCTTTAAAGGGTGAATATTATAAGAGTTTGGAATGAAGTTCTGCTATTGCCATTTTCCTTCTCATTAGATTAACTTGGGCTTCTGTCAACAGCAGCTCAGAGTAAACACCAGTCGTAATCACTCATGTGGGACAGTGAATGCACCACAGGCTGGTTCATGTGGGACAGTGAACGCCTCACAGCTCACTCTGATCGTCGCACTGATACCAGGCCAGCTGTGCTGTGTAATGAAGTGTAGGATTAGGAGGACTTTTCTGCCCTCATGGCAGAAGGAGTCTTGGAAACAGAAGCCTAAAAAAACTATGATGGAGGGATGACGTCATCACTTTACAGTGCATTATTCATTCTTTTCATAGTCTGTGATGGATGACACTACTGCCCTGGGGCAGACTGACAGAAGTGAGGCTGCCAATCTGTGCCATCAGACCACCAACACACACCACGTTCATATAGGCATGGAGACGTTCCACAAGTACCATGCAACCTACGGCACCTGGTGCTTGCAGTGGTCTTCTATCCTTATACTAACCAGGCCCAGCTCTGCTTAGCTTCTGAGATGTGATGAAATCAGGAATTGTCAGGGTGGTATTGCCTCATTCTCAGGCAGTTTTCTTCTTTGTGTGTATTTAACAATAAGTATTTTTTTTGTCCCTATCCTCTTCTGATACTTATAATTCAAATGTAGTGAAAAAGCAGCAGAGAAGGCCAGTACTGACCGGTGTGCTGTCCCAGGTGGAAGTGCCCATGCACCAGTGAGGCTCCGCTGGTGAAGTGTTGGGTCAAATGGTCCAGCCAGGGCCCCTCCAGGCTGCTGACCACTCCCTCTGTGCTGCTCTGGACCCTCAGCGGGACTTTCACTGTGTAGTACCTGACCGCAGGCTCTCGCTCCGGGGGCAGGTTGTACAGCGCCAGCAGCTCCAGACCTGAAGACAAGAGGAGGAGACGGGTTAGTCTAAAAGACCAGGGAGAAGGGTTATTGAGATTAAATCACACACAGAGCAGGTCAATCAAAGTTAGGTCAAGTAAGACTAGAGTAGTGATGGAGCTTGACTAGTGTTCTAAGCTCTACTTATCATAACATGAGAAAAGAGGGTGGTTAGCTCCCTCACAGTTTACCAGGCCATAGTCCACATGTAGCATCTAAGTGTTTGCAGGTCCTCGTCTCCTTAACCACAGCCAGCCCTGGCAGCTCTCCTCTGGACCTCAAGGATCCAGCACTGGCCCTGAAAAGTGCTGGCTCACTCAGACTGACTCATGCACAAATCCACAGGAGCAGGTAGACTTAAGAGGCTAATTACATCTGTCCTTTCAAATACCCAGAGATGTATTCAGTGAGGGAACATGCTGGCGTTAGAAATTATGAAAATCCTGTTGAACCTGAATTCTTTAAGTGACAGTGGGTCTCATTCATGTAAAAAGTTGTTTTTTTTAACTGAAAAAGTACTTCTGGAAGAACAAACCCCAATCAGAAGCATTTGTAAGAACAAAGCCCTGTTTTAGTCCTGGTCTGGTCCCGATTTAGTCCTGGTCTAGTTCTTTTTTAGTCCTGGTCTAGTCCTGGTCAAGTCTTGGTTTAGTCCTTGTCTAGTTCTCTTTTAGTCGTGGTCTAGTCGTGGTCTAGTCCTGGTCTAGTCCTTGTTTAGTCCTGGTCTAGTTCTCTTTTAGTCGTGGTCTAGTCGTGGTCTAGTCGTGGTCTAGTCCTTGTTTAGTCCTGGTCTAGTCCTGGTCTAGTCCTTGTTTAGTCCTGGTCTAGTCCTGGTCTAGTCCTTGTTTAGTCCTGGTCTAGTCCTGGTCTAGTCCTGGTCTAGTCCTTGTTTAGTCCTTGTTTAGTCCTTGTTTAGTCCTTGTTTAGTCCTGGTCTAGTCCTGGTCTAGTCCTGGTCTAGTCCTGGTCTAGTCCTTGTTTAGTCCTTGTTCAGTCCTTGTTTAGTCCTTGTTCAGTCCTTGTTCAGTCCTTGTTTAGTCCTTGTTTAGTCCTTGTTCAGTCCTTGTTCAGTCCTTGTTCAGTCCTTGTTTAGTCCTTGTTTAGTCCTGGTCTAATCCTGGTCTAGTCCTGGTCTAGTCCTTGTTTAGTCCTTGTTCAGTCCTTGTTTAGTCCTTGTTCAGTCCTTGTTCAGTCCTTGTTCAGTCCTTGTTTAGTCCTTGTTCAGTCCTTGTTCAGTCCTGTTATGACCCGTGTGTGTTTCACTGTTTGATTTTCTAACTTTGTGTTGGTTAAATCAGCTCTTTGGTCCTTTGAGACGGCCGCTTTTGCGATTTTGGGCTCTACAAAACAAATTGAAGCAGAATTGTAACAGTGAGCTGCTGCGAGACGTACAGGGGAGGACAACGCACGCTCTCCATGCTGACCACGCACTTTCAGAACTGGACCAGGACTAATTAGCACTATCTCTGCAGCGTTTAAACAATAGGGATTTGGGGATTATCATTCATTTACTGCTGTCAGGGAAGAATCAAGCCTCAGTCAGACTAACGAGCAAGGACGTAACTGGCACTTATGGACTCATCTTCAGCGCTTTATTTGTAGAGCTGCATTATGTAACTTTTCTGGTGAAGGGTCTGCCACCTGCTTGTCTCCATGGAGATCTTATTGCTTCACCTGAAATGTATTGTGGAAATAAATGTGTTTATCTTGTTTTGTTTTTTTATTATGGGTGTTTTTATACCTCTCAAATACCTTGGAAAATGTGCGTGCCGCTCCACAGATCTGACCTGTAACTTGGCTTAGTGACATCACCTGCTCGTCTCTATAAACAAGACGACTTTATACCATACTGTGGGATATTACAGACTTGATTTGTATCATGTTTTTGTATATTTTTGGAGAATTGTTGTGTGGGAGCATGGGTGATGTAGGCTTGTGGGCGGAGCTTTGTACCGAATCTTACAGCTAACCGTAAAGAGCGTTTGAACTCGGCCTGGGAGAGATCACTAGATTACTCAAACATGCATAGATGGCAACTAAAAACTCTTCAGGCATGTTTTTGATGAGGGAACAACATGGTAGAACACAAAAAAGATACATTTTGCATGTCATATAATGGGTGACCAATGATGCGTCACTGAAAATAAACAAATCTGATTGGACGGTCACGTTTAGCTTGAGACACGACACGTCACTTTGTATAAAAAATATACAAAGAGATCTCAGTCTGGATTTGCTGCTTGTGTGTCATGGTGCAGTATCACAGCGGCTGAACAGACTAAGTGGCCGGGGCTAAAATATCAAACTAAAACATGTTCCTGATTCTGTTTAAGAACCGCTTTTTTTTGCCACTAATATTCTCTCTGTCTTGGAACTCGTCCCCACATCTGCTGGGTGCTGTGCTCTGCTGTGGCCTGTGTCCTCTGCCTCTGGACACACAGGTCTAGTTGTGATTGTAGAAGATTTTTAAAACAGTAAGAGCACAGGCCACGTACAGAAACTTAAAACACAAGGGCTCCCCAGAGTAACAGCAGGAGACTCTTTCACAAAATAACTTTTCTAAGCTCAAAAACACTCTGGTCTAGTTCTGGTTTAGTCCTGGTCTCCTGCACCCATCCAGCTCCTGTCCTTGGTCCTGTCCTCGGTCCTGTCCCTGCTCTCCTGTCCATGCTCCTGTCCTTCCTCTTGTCCCTCCTCCTGCCCGTGCTCTTGTCCCTGCTCCCATCCTCCTGTCTGTGCTCCTGTCCCCGCTCCTATCCGCGCTCCTGTCCCTCCTCTTGTTCCTCCTCTTGTTCACGCTCATGTTCCTCCTCTTGTTCGCGCTCCTGTTCCTGCTCCTGTCTCTCCTCCTGTCTCTCCTCCTGTCCCTGCTCCTGTCTCTCCTCCTGTCCCTGCTCCTGTCTCTCCTTCTGTCCCTGCTCCTGTCTCTCCTTCTGTCCCTGCTCCTGTCCCTGCTCCTGTCTCTCCTCCTGTCTCTCCTCCTGTCCCTGCTCCTGTCTCTCCTTCTGTCTCTCCCCCTGTCCCTGCTCCTGTCTCTCCTCCTGTCTCTCCTCCTATCCCTGCTCCTGTCTCTCTCCCTGTCTCTCCTCCTGTCCCTGCTCCTGTCTCTCCTCCTGTCCCTGCTCCTGTCTCTCCTTCTGTCCTTGCTCCTGTCTCTCCTTCTGTCCCTGCTCCTGTCTCTCCTCCTGTCCCTGCTCCTGTCTCTCTCCCTGTCTCTCCTCCTGTCTCTCCTCCTGTCCCTGCTCCTGTCTCTCTTCCTGTCTCTCCCCCTGTCTCTCCCCATGTCTCTCCTCCTGTCCCTGCTCCTGTCCCTGCTCCTGTCCCTGCTCCTGTCCCTGCTCCTGTCCCTGCCCCTGTCTCTCCTCCTGTCTCTCCTCCTGTCCCTGCTCCTGTCCCTGCTCCTGTCCCTGCTCCTGTCTCTCCTCCTGTCTCTCCCCCTGTCTCTCCTCCTGTCCCTGCTCCTGTCCCTGCTCCTGTCCCTGCTCCTGTCCCTGCTCCTGTCCCTGCCCCAGGCTGTGGTTTGTCTTATCTCCTCTGCTCTGGCCTGATAAGCTCATCTTACACTGAGGCGACACATTCACACTCAGGCAAACCACGTCTCACCACGTCTCACACCAGATACATTTTACTCCACTGCTATAACAGTCACCTGATTGTCTCCATGGAGAAATTATTGCTTTGTTCATAGAATGTTCCACAATATAACATTAAAGTCATCTATATCTAGGGAGAAGATATAGGTCAGATCACATAAAATACATGTTTGATACTTTTCCACACGACAAACACCTCTAATTTGATAATTGCAAGAGATATTAAGTAAAGTAACAGTTCTTTTGTCAGACAGGAGAGTAATAGAGTCATGATGGTGTCGTGATAGTGCAGTGATGCAAACATTTACAACATGACAAACTAGATTCTGATGTTTTGTATAGCATTTATATAATAAAGTCTACAATAGACAATGGGGACCATTTTGGTTTGATTAGTTTGGTTATATGTATATATATGTATATATATATGTTCCTCCTGCCACTATGTGGTGCTATCTGTAATGTGTTATGCAATTATCTGCCCTCCAAGGGGGAGAAAGGTGGAGGTAAACAGTCTTTGGACCATGTTCTGTGCAGCTCTGGAGACCTGTGTATTTGTGGAAGGCTAAAGCTGTGCCACTAAAAGTGTTTCTTTCTGAACTCTCTTTTGAGGAAGAAATGCATCTGAGAGGCCACACGTCCCGTAGCCTAGTGGACCTTGCAAAGGGCAAGTTTTACCCGCTGCAGCCAACAACAAAATATCAAATACCCTGAGTCAGTACTGTGACAAAACCAACACAATATGTGACTTTTGGATATGATCAAACATTGGAGACAGCATTTTAAAAATAAATTCCGAGTCAGAATTTGATAAAGGATTATGTAAATCCTCAGACAGGAGATGACATTGAGGCCTCAGCCTCTGCAGCCTCCAGGAGAGCTTAGTCTGGGACAACATGAAAGTGATTTTCAAAGACTCATTATATTCATCTGGATCTGAAGTTGTGACTAGTTTGTACTTTGGTGTTTGTTTATTGGAGTCCACATCAATATTTTAAAGGGGGCATAATGGACTTATATGAGCTCCACTTCTCTACCTGTGGTTATTAAAAAAAATAAAAAATCTAACTCCAGGTCAAACATGTACAAACTATAACATCTCCATGGAGATGAGAAAGTAACACAAGTTACATGAAAAAGAGAATAAGGCTATTCATCTAAACCTTTGCAGTCCAGTTAGATTTTTCTTCACACCTGAGTCCACCGGTGACACTGGACATTTCCATGGCAACAGAGGACAGACTTTGGACAGCAGGTTGTGTTCTCTGTGTAGGACCTGACATGACATAACAAGAGCTGCTCCTGACTCACTGCACTCACTGAATAAGTGTCCCGATCAGAGACAGAGCGCTGCAGACACTGATGAGAAAACGAGCACATGAGTTTGGTTAGAGATGAGCTGGTCTCCAGGAGAGGTCCACTGATGTAGGTTCAAACAAATTATTATATTTTAATATATTGGCATCAAAACATTGGCAGACCATAGGGGACATTGGCATCTCTGCCTTGAAAACCCCTGTATCAGTGCATCAGCAGAAGCCCCTGTGGTCAGAGTGGCTCCCCTGATCCCTCTCTGGCTCTGACTCCAGTCTCTGCCCCGGCCCAGCGTGGCTTTGCCCTATTCTCAATTTTCTCTTGATTTATTGGATTTTTCTCTTTGACCCAGTTGCTGTTATTTTTAGTTGTGCCGGTTGCCATGGCGACACTCACCGTTGCCGCGGTGCTCCCGGTAAGGCCTGTCCTTTGCTCTGTTCAAAAGAATGGATTGTGATGATGTTAATCAGAGCCGTACGTCGCTCTGCTCGGCCCCCGGGCTACAGCTCCAATGGGACCCCTCTGCTCCCAGGGTGTTTTCATCTGCAGAGGTCAAAATGCACCCGGGGACCCATCTCCAGGTCCTGAGCTAGTCTTGGTCAGGACTGCCTTAGGTGGAGGGTTTGACCTATTGTGCAGGTTTTGGGTTTATGGGGGAAACTCACATGAATTCAAATGGACTGAAGGTAATAAGAATGTTACATAGAGCTGCAAGATTAATCAAAACAAAAACTCAATCTGAACAGACGTAATCAGCTTATTACAAAGCCTGCAGGTTTTTAAGAACCATTTCCACCACAAACAACAAAATACCTCGTCTCTGTAGTTTATAACTGCACAAACATGTTCTGAAATGTGATTCTTGTATTAGTTTGTTAGTTCAGATTTCAGTCTTTTTTCAGTTCTTCTAGATGTTTTTTTTAGTGTGTACTTTCAACAGAACCCCATTATTAAAACAGAAATCGCAAGTCTAATTACAATCTCAATGCTTGTCAGAAAAATCACAAATAGATAATTTCCCCAAATCATTCAGCCCTAATGTTACATCTAAAATACACCAGAATACACAAGTTACCCCCCTGTTTACTCAGACCCTGCTTTATGAAAAAAACAAGAAAAAAAATGCCTCAATAGGCTTAGGGCTATGTGTTGTGAATTATAAGTAGATGTACTTTTACCTATGATGTAACAATTCTGGCAAAATCATAATTGCTATTTTTTTTTTTTTTTTTTTGTGCTCAGAGGGTGCAGATTTACTAAATAGTATTGAACTTTTCCCTTCCCGCCCACTTTTGCCTCCAAACGCTTCTAAACTGTGCTTCTTTTAAGGTGGATATGAGCAAAGTTTCAGTGCTACAATCTGATGTAAAGTCGATTTGTGTGAAACTGGGAAGCTTTAAAACGGCTTTGGACTCCGTATAGAACTGATGTACTGTAAAGATCAGCAGTAATGCAACTCGAATGATGATAGCGGCGCCCACGGCAACTTCGGGAATAAGGTGAATGCATCAAACTGGCAAAAAATACAAGTTCAAGTACGTTTGTGATGATGGGACAGTGTTACAAGTTACAGCACGGTTAAACGCTCAAAAAAGTCAACTTTGAAACTTCAGATTTTTGCATTTTTTTCTGTAAACTCCCCTGTTCTTGTAGATAGTTTAGTCTTTAATTTTTCCTTTTTTCCTTTTTTAATGTATGAAAATGTGCAAAGATTGTATAATGGTGAAAAGTACCTTAAAGGAACTATAATTGGGTAATAATGGTTGTTTCAGAAATGTGCCGAAATGGAAAAGTCCATTTAACTAAAATGGAAAGATATTATATTTGAACTGGAAGATTTTGTCTCCAATTTTGTGTCCTCACCGTTGCCGCAGCGCTGTGGGTGTGGCCTGTCCTTGGTCGTGGTGGTGTTGTTGTTGAGACGTGGCGTTCCCTCTTCTGAGCCACAGGGGGCGCTCTCCTCCCCTCCTTCTCCTTCTCCTCCTCCTTCTCCTCCTGGTTTGTCCTCATCAGGGGGGCTGTGGGGGGCCGTGTGGGTAGGCCTGTCACGATAACACATTTTGAAGCATGATATCTAGCTACAGAGGAACATCTGAATATACTTCGAAACTACTTTAAGCCACTGAAACAACGCCAAAATAAACCAGGAAAACTCTTCTGAACTTTAAGCCATGTTATATTTTTGTTTTGTTCACGCACGTTTGAGTAATCCTTTATTATTAGTCTGTCTATATCTCGTACAGATTGGAAATTCCAGGGCTGAAATGATCCAAATGATTCTAGTGAAGGCGTATGTAGTTTAAAAACACAGTTGAGCACTTCCTGTATCACCACATGACATCACAACGTGGTATTTTCCGTTTCAGAGAAGAATTCAGCCAAAATGTGCAGGATTTGCGAATGAAACAAAACGCAACTCCAGGTCTGTTTGTGATGAGGAAACAACATTATAACATAGATCAGAAAATCTTGTAATATGGGCCTTTAAACATAGGGATGAGCTACAACAAATACATGAGAAAATTAACAAATAATTAGTTCTGGAAGTGACTTTTTCGTCCCCCTACAGCTCAAATCCTACATATTACATAAAAAAAAACAACTGCAACAAAAATATGAACAAATACTGAGCCCCAAATATATTGTTTCATCTATCATATATTGATACTTTGCAGCTGATGTCATCAACATTCTGTGGTGGGGGTGAAGCTAACCGGAGGCACTGCTCTGTCTGAAGCTCTGTTAGACTTTAATCTGAGTTTTGTATTAACACAATCTGGCCATAAAGAGCTCACTTAACTGGAGCTGATTTATGCTGTTAATCAAGTCTCTTACACATATCATTACAGTCACAAGCTAGCTAGCGTTAGCCAAAAGTTTTTCAGTTAGTCACTCGCATCTTTTTGTTGAAAATCAAACATCTAAACAGGGCCATGAACGTTCATATTGACCAGACTCCTGAAAATGTGCTGCTAAATCCATTTTGTATCTTTAAAACTTTTTTGACAATGATCATTTCACCATAGATACACACGTAGAACACCCCCAACGTGACGTCACTGCAACGTATCAATTGACCTTTAAGTTGATATAGTATTATCGTGACGGGCTTACGTGTGGGGGCCCCTGTGTGGGGTGTCCGAGGGCCCGCTGCTGCACAGGGAGCCCAGGACAGAGCTGGGGCTGGAGTGCAGAGACAGGGACAGGGGGGGTGTGTCCGTCTCTCTCCTGCTGGGGGCGCTGTAGGCCTCCTGGATGAAGCCCACGAACATGATGCCCTGGTCTGCGGCGTCCTGGATGTGCTGAGGGGCAGAGGAGAGAGCGGGGGACAGTGAAATACCACAATAGTACAAGGGTAATGCTACGAAACCAATGCTTGTTTGAAAAGTACCATTGAATTTAGCCTTATTTATGTATTTATTTTTGTTCTAGGTGAAGGTATTTTGTATGAGAATCTATTCGGTCTCTTGTCAGTTTCAAAATATCAATGTTAACCTCTGTCCCAAGATGTGAGGCTCCTTTTTATATAACTGTAAGATCCCAGGCTATATACTTATACTGCACATTTGATGCATTTTTGTACTACATTAGCTGGAGGATTTGACCTATAGTGCTTTTTTTTAAGTGAGTGCCTTGAGAAAACCCACCCAGACACAGGCAGAACATGCAAACTCCTCACAGAAAGACTTAAGAGACCCGGGGATTGAACCTGTAACCTCCTCGCTGTTTGTGGGACTGCGAGGGCCCCTGTGATTTGTGCATTTCTGTGGCTTCAGGGACGTCTGATGGTCTGGATTGTTTCTCAGATTGAAACTGTCTCGCCACGTTAACTCTCTTCCCCTCGTCCCTTCTTTTCTCCACCGTTCCTCTCTTTCTCTCTCCCCCCTGACCCTCTGTCCCTCCTCCCTCTCTCCCTTACACTTCTTCTAGTCTCTACTCTGTTTCCCTCTCTTTCTCTATTTCCGTCTCCCTCTCACCTGTCCCCGTCTTCTCCTCCTCTTCTTTTTCCTCCTTATTCCCCTGTTCTCCCTCTCTTTTCTCCCTCTCTCCGCTGACCATCACGAGTCAAATCAAAATCAGGTTATTGACTCTGAAATGAAACAGGAGAAGCGGGCCTCCCATTTGCAGTCATATTGTTTCATATCTGTACTTCCTCATATTCACGCTATCACGACTGAGCGGAGGAGATGTGAGGGAGGGCATCTGGCGTAATGTGCTCTGGTTTAATGTGTTTGAGTGACATTTAATAGGAATACATTTGTTTATTTGGTCATAAAATCTAATATTTACCAAATACGTACTACCAATAGTGGAGGGTAACAAAGTACATGTAGTAAAGTACTGTGCTTAAGTACAATTTTTAAGTATCTGTGCTTTACATAAGTACATTTTACAGTCGATACTTTTTCCTTTTACTTCACTACATTTGAGAGTAGTATCTGTACTTTCTACTCCAGTGCATTTTTGAACAGGACTGAAAAGTAAAAAGTACTTTTCATATAATTTGAGGAGTTATTTTTACCAATTTCGTGATAAAATCCTGTTTAAAGTTTTCAAGTTCAAGCTTTGACTTTGAGCAAAACACAAATAAATACACAAAATTCAACAGAAAAATAAGACATTGATTCATGTTGTTGCTTTTGACCTTGTCTCATTTTTAATCAGTATCACCACATTTACACTTTAACAAATGAACAACACTTGTGCAAAATACTTTTACATTTTACTCCTTTTACTTATCTGGGAATTAACTGTAATACTGTATTATTTATAAACTCAAATAAGAAACAGAGCATCTTGTGTTTAGTTCAAAATGAGTGGAACATGTGGCCCCTGTGTGTCGGGCCCCTCGTGTGTCGGGCCCCTCGTGTGTCGGGCCCCTGTGTGTCGGGCCCCTCGTGTGTCGGGCCCCTGTGTGTCGGGCCCCTCGTGTGTGCTGTGTGTAGTTGTCAGTGTAACGCTCTCACCTTCTTGACATATCCCTGGATCAGCTCTGGAGTGGGCTCTTGGTCAGCAGACAGACAGTCCTCCAGCTGCAGCCGGTACTGAGGCCCGAGAGAAGGGCCCCGCTCCACCCTGCACACACACACACACACACACACAGGACAGGAGTCAGACACAAACTAAAGTTGGTGTATTAAAAGAGCTCGAGGCAGTGGGCAAGTACAGTCAAAAACTGAGACACTTACAGGCAAAACTCTCTTTCAGTTCTTTCAGTTTGAGTTTTTATGGTTAGTTTGTTCTTTCTGCAAAAAAGTTTTCACACAGACGCAACGACATGGTCCAATCTGTACCAAAATGTAATCAACTCGGGACACTGTAACTTCATCGCGCACATGATTTTTGACAAATAAGTCGCTATAAAAATCAAACATGGACTTTTCCCGCAAAAAATAAGACATATGATTTTTATAACAATACTCAAATATGAACTAAAATATCCAAAATGAGGAGGTAATGAGGAATTTACATCTGGCTCTATCTGTTTATTCACCTGGAATGAACAGAAACAGGTTGTGGATGTGTGGATACTGACAGTCTAACCCTGCCCTGCCCTGCCCTGCATGTTGGAGCTGGTCCTGTGCGCCCCCTGCAGGTTCACACAGGGAGACAGGGCACAGCAGATCAGATCAGATCAGATCAGTGTTTCCTAACCCGGGGCATGGGGGCCACTTCACATCAATATATAATAAAAACAAGCGTGATTTATGACCTGTTCACACGTTAGGGGGCCACACCAAGTTTAAAGCAGAACTAACCAACTGTGACCAGGTAAAGGATAGAATAAGGTCATTTCTGTGTAACTGCCTAAATTAGCGATAGGACGGATTAGCAGTTTGAATAAAAGAATTACTGGAGCCACAGGTAAAGTTTAGATCGATTGTGTTGAACAGAATAAATGACTAACAGCTAACATTCAATTATTAAACAAAAACAAGAATATACCCCCAGTGTCCCTCAGACTCTGTTTTAGTCCTGCTGGCTCGGTTTTTTAGTTAAAGTCAATATTGTAGCCGCTACCACACACACACACACACACACACACCACACACACACACACACATTCACACGATGCTATGTCAGAGTGACCGCTGTGGTCTCCATGAACACCACCGACCACAGTTTGGTTATTTGTTTCACTTTTAATCATGTATTAGAGACAGCCTGCTGCTCTGGTACACATTTTTGTTAAATAAATTGTTAGTTAAATACATTAGTAAAGTATGTTAATGAAACGAGCGTCCATACTTCATGTATTTGGGAGCCGTCAGACGTCCCAGCGGCATTCCTCACGATGTCCTCTGAAAGAATGTAGGACACCATTTCCATGTCACAATATGAATAAGTGTAACGCTGTATCCATCACACAGCTGGCTCTGAACAATGGAAGCTCCAGAAATCTGTCCATGAGGGCTTGAGGGAGGGGTGCATAGGTACCCCCTACCCACCGCCCAGTACACACCCATCAAACACACACTCATGCACACGCAAATACACGAACACACTGTGCCCCTCAGGGATCAGTGCTGGGGGGTGGGATGTTATTTAAAGCTCACTGTATCTGAGGGAATAGAAGAACCAGCGGAAAGACTGATGTGCCGCCTCTGGCCCATTAACAAACAAAACCCAGAAAAATAAAGAGTGACTTAAAATAAATCAAATAAAATAATGCAAAGACTCTTTACAGTGCACTGTCCGTCCACTCCACGCTCACTGGTATAATATACTATTGTAGCCACAGCCGCCCTGGATCAGTCACTATCGGCCCCTCTGACCACCACCACCACTACACCACATTCACACTGGGCAAGGTGGATGAAGTGTCTTGCCTAAGGACACAACTACAGTTTCCATTGCTGCCCACTGTAGTATTCTCAGTGATCTCCCATCCAAGTACTAACCACACCCAGCCCTGTTGCTTCTGAAATTAAAAGTGAAATAAAAAAAATTAAAAAAGCATAGTGTTTTGTCCAGTACCAATGGAACAGTTAAGAGCAGTAGCAGAAACAGACTTTTGGCTCTTTTATGGGATCCGAATCTTTGCGATCTGTTCATTTCAAAGAGCCATTAAAAAAAAAAAAGGTTCTTTTACTGTTTAAGTTTTTTTTTTTGTTGCACAAATCTCTCTCTCACTTGTGCTTCTGTTGATCCTTCTGTTGGTTCAGGATAAAAATGCATACAAATTAGAAAGAAAAAGAGTCGGTTCTTTTAAAAAAAAATTGTAACTTTTCTGCTTGTCACCATGGAGATTAATGTTTCTATGTGTACCATTAACATGCCTCTCTACTCTTTAAATGCCTCTGTGGAGAAAACGACCAGTCAAAGACACAGGTCAGATCTGCGGAGAGGAGTGCCTGTTCACTGGAAGAACACATGTTTTTTTTGGGGTTTTTTTAAGTTGTGTACAGTAGCGTTGTTTGAAGTAGTTCACTTTAGTAGTACTGCTGTTACTTAAAGAGGGTATTTTACTTTTATGGGGTATTCACTGCTAACACATAACATATTTACATCACCATGTTTGTTTTGACTGTTTTGAAAATGCTATATTTGCCAAAAACAACATATTAACAACCCTCTCCCTTCGCTCCACATGCTAAGTCACTCCCCCTTCAGAGCACTATCACAAAAGAGACCCCACAGATGTATGTTTGTATGAAAACAGTTATGTTTGCACAGATGATTTGTCTTTCTAAGCGCGTGGTGAGAATGAGAATTGTCTGAAAAGGGCTTCTGGGGGTAAAGTACTTTTTTTTTTTTTTTTTGCAGTAGTAGACACATCATTACTTACTGTACAGACGGTCGCAGTGGGAAAAGTTACATTATTTGTAATTCTACGGATCCCGAGGCAAACTCCACAAGATTTGTCTTATTTTTTCCCCATGCAACTGGTTTGATTAATGAAACGAATTCCACCGGGAAAACTGCACTTTCTCCTCATCCCTTCCTCCCTATTGTTTCCCTAAAGCTCAAAATGCTCTGTTCCACCTTGTGATGTCATTTAGTTGTTGCTTTTATTTTTGATTTTTTTTTTTGTTTTTACCTTTTGTATAGTTGAAATTGTCAGTAAAAAGTCTCTAATATCTGTCAGTGTGGTGCAGAAGCAGTTTCAATGAGGCTGAAACAAAAGCTCTGACTTGAGGGAAGTTAGGGAAAATGATGCTAGTGGAGTTTAAAAACACAGTGGAGCATTTCCTTTATTACCACTTAATGACATCACAAGGAAGAACAGAGTGTTTTCAGTTTGAGAGATGTGTGAATGAAACAAAACACAACTTCAGGTTTGTTTGTGTCGAGGAAAAAACTTTATAACACAGATAAAAAAAATTGAAAAAGTGCAATAAAAGCTAACTATGTGCACCCCCTGCTGACAATTTGTACATATTTTACATTCTTTTATTTTTGAATGCTTTTTTTCTATTGATGTTAGAGTCAGGGATCTATTAACACTTTGTTTACTAATTAATATCAAATCCTCATAATCAAATTAGTTTCTTAAAGTGTGACTAAACACCTAAACTCCCACAAAACATTGCAAAAGTACTGCTAAACTGAGCAGTACCTGGAGGAGTAACAAAAGAATGATGAGGGAAGGGAGGAGGGGCGGCGTCTAGGTGTATAAGGAACAGTGTGATTGGTTTAACAGGTATCCATACTTCAAACTCCGCCCCTACAGCCAGGTGTTTATAATCAGAAACACCTGGCTGTAAACATGGCAGTCCTGCGTGATGTCACATAATACTGTAAATTGCAATGGCCAAAAAGGACTCAGGACTGTAGACTGTACTAAAACAACACGTACACAGTTTAGTAGCAAAACGTAGTAGTGTTTAGTTCTACTTTGATTATAATTCACCAAATGTAAAAATTGCAGACTTGTTGTGTAACATGTTCCCAGTGGTTGGCCTGCTGTCACTTTCTTGTCTCCATGGAGATTAAGACGTTTCAAGGAAAAAGCAATGGAGAAAAACAGGTAGCAGACGAGCAACGGAAAAGTTAAATAGTGAATGCAGTTTAACACCCAGAGCAGTTCATAATTTATCCAGCCTTTGCGTAGCGTGTTCTGGACTCTGTGAAGACGTGTCCATTAGACCCGGGCGGAGCTGACGGGAGCCGCGTGACAGTTCTGCTGATGTTCATGAAGACCCTGAACCTCCAGCATGGCCCGGCCCTCCCACATGCTTCTTCACAGGGAAATGTCATGTTGGTGTGTGAGAGCGTGGGAGAGTGAACAGGAACGCTTCAGTGTCCTTGTACATTATTCATGTTTGGATAAAGGTGCACTGAGTAACTTTTTGGCTTGTCACCATGGAGATGTTTAATGTTTCAATGTATTTAATTTGACATTAATATACCTCGGTGGAGAGAACACATGCACCACCGGGCCAAGATACAGGTCACGTTTAATACGTTTCGCTTGATGTTGTTGATGTTCTTAGCCCCCCCCCTCTCTTTGCTCTCCGTGCTAAGCCACTCCCCCTCCAGAGCGTTATCACAACACAATCAGAGTGTCAGGCATCCCACTAATTAAACTACTGCACATCGTATCAGGTTTGTGAAGTTGCCGTGTACAGTTTTGTATCACGTTTTTGTATGTTTATGGTGAATTGTCATGTGGGAGCATCCGTGACATAGGCTTGTGGGCGGAGCCTTGTACAGAATCTGACCGCTAACCATAAGGAGGGTTCGAATAGGGCTTGGGAGAGATCACTAAATTACTGAAACATGCATGGACGACGTCTAAAACCTCTTCACGCATGTTTTTGACGAAGGAACAACATTATAACATGGGAAAAAAATCACATCATCAACAAAATGCACTTGAAATACAGTAGGAAGGGCATCGGACATAATAAGGAATCACTAGTTGCACGTTACCACCTCTTATGAACAAGGACGCCAGCTGAGAGGAACCTGTTTCTAATGACATGTGAGCACAGGGGGCTTTAGAAGTGCAATAAATCCATGGAAGGTCAAAGTACTAACTGTCTGCCCACTTCATCTGCAGAGTAAATATGTCCATTTAAAGAGGAGGCGCATCATTAGAGAGAGGGAGACACAGCAGGCGTGGGCATGGGGGGGGGGGCGTATGATGGGAGAGATGGGTGGGGGTAAGGGGGTGGGGGTGCAGAGTTAAAAATAGGCCGGCCGTGTGCGGAGCGTGTCAGATGGAGGTTATCATGCAGAGCGACGCAGCAGCTGTCGGCTCGGACCTCGTCACCTGGCCTCCGAGCACCCAACCGACATCGTATCCACCCTGTCACCTAGCACCCATAAACCTCCCAGCACCCATACAACCTCGCAGCGCCCAACCAACATCGCATCCACCCTGTCACCTAGCACCGATAAACCTCCCAGCACCCATACAACCTCGCAGCACCCAACTAACATCGCATCCACCCTGTCACCTAGCACCCATAAACCTCCCAGCACCCATACAACCTCGCAGCACCCAACCAACATCCTCTACCCTCGTCACCCTCCTGCTATACAACCTACCATGCATCCAGCTTCCAAGCACCCATACAACTTCCCCACAACAACAACGCAGCACCCATACAACCTCGTAGCACCCAACCAACGTCTCATCCACCCAGTCTCTTAGCTCACATACAATACTGCATCTACCCAGGAACATAGCACCCATACAACTCCCCAGCACCCATAGAATGTTCCATATTCTATCCTTGGATGGCTGGATTCTTGGTTTTGCCTCCACTCAAAACACTGTAGTTACATTTTCTGCCAAAGTTTCAGAACATCAAAATTCAGCCATGTGTGTGTTCTATACACTGTTGACGATTGAATGCACAGCTGAGGGGCTACGACTTGCCCTTGGGGATTAAATAAAGTTTCCTGAATCTGTATCAGACGCCTTGGGGATCCAACGCACGTCATCAAATACATGAAGCAGTAATTCTTCCTCATTGTCCCTTCCTTCTGACCCATCAGCACGGCAGCAGAACAACCAGCCGCCTCCTTGTTGCAGCCAAAGATCTTACGTTCTTTCTTTTGTTAGCATCTGTCTGTTATATTTTGTGTGTGTTTGAATCTGTCCTCTTTCCCTCACAGAGTCCCGGCTGTGTGAGCCCTCGCTGCAGATTGGAGGACTGTTTTTATCCACCTGGCCAATCCTGTGTCTCACCTGCAGCCACCTCTCATATTTAAAAGAAGATTCTTCACACCTGTTCGTGGTTGCTGGCCTTTGTGACCAGTCTGCCATTTTGTCTGTTTTTCATTTAGTTTGTTGCTCGTTTATCTGTGTCTAACTTTCCGTGTGAGCGACACTAGTTTAATCCTGTTTTGTGTCTCTTTTTTTGTCACTCTTGTAGGTTTATGTGACTCATGTTTATTCGGGGACACTCATACCTTCGTTGTGTTATGTGTCCCTTATTTTGTCACTTTAGTTGTGTTTTTTTAATAGACCTAAGTGACTTTTTTTGTAGACATGAAAACCGGTTAACCCTGTTATTTTTGGTTTCTTAGTTTGGGTTATTTTGCTTATATATTTGCTTGAATTTGCTTTACCTTTTACAATCCTGTTCATTAAATTACTTCTTCATTTATAGCACTTTAACATCTTGCTCCTCATCTCTATAGTGGTGAGCATTTAGTGCCACAGGGGAGATATTTAACGTAACAAATTCACTGTTCTTTCCTTTCTAATCGACGCAATTTGGTTGAACAGCTCGCACGTATTGGCCACAGCGTGATAGCCTCTAAGTGCCAAGGTTCAAACACTGTTCCGTTCCATCTAAAAACATCGGATTTAGAAGTTGTTTGGGTTTTTTGTGCTACTGAACTCCCATGACCATGATGGATCTAAGAGTCTGAAGTCTGTGAGAGTGCTATGTTGCATGACTAGCTGCTCTGTCACCTCTGTCTCATGGCACACTACTACAGCGTTCAGCACTACCCCTGCAGGGACAGCTCCATACCCCCCTCCCCGTTCGTTCAGAACAAAGTTTAATACATTTTTTTCAGTGTAGGTGGAGTTGCATTATTAATAGGTTTGAATACATTTGTTAGATTTGAATACAAAATTTAATTATCATAACTGAACTTTTTGTATTTACTTAGGATATTACAGTGGTGATAACGAAGGGTTTTTAACTAAGTGCCTTTAATGCCTGATTATAGATGGATGTGAGAGGTTTGAGTCTCTCTCATTGGCCTGAGACCAGCAGGACACACAGCGGGTCATGTGTGAGATAATCATGGCATTGAAATATGTGAAAGCGGCCTCCACTGTCTACCGTTTCTCATGTGTCTTAGGGAAGAGATGTTGTATCGGATTGAGTTGCATACTTTTTTATATGCTTTTTGACAAAGTCTGGTCCAAATTAATCCCTAGGTACTTTCTCTCTGTTAGAATATTCATCTTTCCTTCATTATCAAAGATGCTGGGCATATCTTTGATTCTGTTAGTTTTGGTAAAGTGCATACCGACTGTTTTATTAATGTTTAGTGTCAGACGTGAACATTGGAGCCAATTTTGTCCAGAGCTGAAGATAATGTGGTGGCCGCTTGCTGTGCATCCCTTTCATGCGTCTACATGACAGCATCATCTGCGTACATGATGATGTCTACATCTTTGCACACGTCAGGGAGGTCATTGATATAAATGCTGAACAACAGTGGTCCCAGAATTGACCCTTGTGGGACCTCTGTTGCACAGGGCTGCAAAGAAGACATAAAATTGTTTATTCCTACCCGATCGGAGAGATACGATTTGACCAATGCCATGCATAAATGTAAAGATGGTACTGAGCTTGGACAGGAGGACAGAGTGGTTTAATGTGTCGAAGGCCTTTTGTAGGTCTAGAAACACAGCACCCACTGTGCCTCCTCTGTTCAGGCTAGCTCTAGTGTTGTCTGTCAGGTAGCAGCAGGCAGCTTTGGTGGAATGATTGCTGTGAAAGCCAAATTGCATAGGATGTAAGAAATTATTGTCGTTTAAATGCTATGTTAACTGTTTTTTAATTGTTTTCTCCGGGATTTTTAATACTACAGTTAATATACTAACAGGCCTGTAGTTCTTTATCTCACTTTTGCTACCAGACTTGTGAATTGGTGTTACATCTGCTGTTTTGAAAACACTGGGGAACACATTTTCATTGATTGGTTTAATAACACTTTGCGTTATAGTTGTTTTGAATGTCTCCTTGTGTTTTTTGATGAGTGTCCTGTCAAGTCCCCAGTCGTCTTTGGCCTTCGAATTTGGTAAGGATTGTATAATTTTATCAGTTTTAGCCTGATCAATACAGTTACAGAAAGGGTAGTACTGGAGGAAGGGGCAGGTGCTATGAAAAGATGGATAGATCCAGATGTTTGTTGTGTGATTTTGTTCACATAATCTGTACAATAATTGCTGAAATGTTAAGTAAATCTCATTTATTTGAAGCTCTATTGTCCTGCACTTTGGTTTCCCTTTTCCACTTAGTTTATCCATTGTTGCCAAAGCTGTTTAGAGTTTTCTTTGGCCTGTTTGATGATATTAAGAAAGAATGTTGCTCTAGCTTTTCTAAACTGCTCGATTACTTTTTTTTGATTATATAATTTTTTTGTTATATAATAGTGGATTGGTTGTAAGCCCAGTTTTTAAAGACCTTTTAATAGCAGACTCTGGTTCGTATCAGTTTCCACAGGTCATCATTTATCCAGGGTAGGGGAGTTTTTCCTTTAAGCTTTGGCTTTGTTACTTTAGAGAATTTAGAAATGAGCTGCTGCAACATTTGTATGAAATCACTGGATGTTTCATTTCTATCTTTATAATCCACTGTCATTCCAATTTACCTTCATTATCAAATGACTCAATGTCTGGGGATGTATGACACAGTTTCATTTGATTCTAGTCTATTTAAATTTCTATAGCGTGCTTTTGATAGTTGTTAACTTGTGGTCAGATAGGCCTGTTATTAGATTATAAAACTTTGTGATGCAGTCAGTTTTGTTTGTGAAAATTAAGTTTATAAGTGTTTGTGATGTCTTTGTAATCCAGATTGCGTTTCCAATCATTTGTGTGAGGTTAAATCTGTGAGTGATTTCTTTTAGTTTTCTTCTGCCATGTTTATCTAACCAATTAACATTAAAATCCCCCATAAGGAGAATCTCTTTTGTATTACACGTTTTCAAAATATCAGTAAGATGATCATAAAATGCATCATTGGTTGAACGGGGCCTATACAACACAATGACAGCAAATGTCACTCATTCCAACGTATCTCCCACTGCTTCAATAAGTGAACACTGAAAACTGTCCTTAATGAACATTACTCTTCCTCCTTTGCCACGTTCACGATCACATCTGTAGATATTATAGCCCGGGGCACAGATAGCAATATTTGAGGTTGAGGGTTGCAGCCAAATCTCAGAAAGGCAAAAAAAAGTCAAGATTAGAGTGTATCAACAGCTGTTCAACTTGTTCAGCCTTAGGCACAACACTTCTTATATATAGGCTCCCCGCAAATACACCTTTAGGTTTAACTTTTGGATCCCACAGCACTTTGGCGTGGTTTATGGTCTGAAATAGTCTGTATTTTTGTTGCTTAGAAGCAGCAGATTTTGAGTCATGTAACGTAAACATTTTGCCTACGTCGCTTTTCTGTTCATTTACCTGGTGTTTTACGGTCTCCAGAAGTATTTCTTTGCTTGATGTTTGTACCGGAGCGCCTAAGTCGGAGTCGCCAGGGCCCGTGTGTATTTAGCTTCAGTGCAGGGACAAACAAGTTGCTGACAAACAAGTTATCAATCCGTGTGTTTGTGTTGAATGCCCATACGGGTAACTCACTGCGCCCATGGTTGTAGCAGATCCACATGGAGGTGAAACGCCGCTAGTTCCGGTTAGCTCTCCGCCAACAGGTCCAGGGTTAACATGCACAACCCCACACGCCAACAGTACAGCGCACAGCAAAAGATGAAACAGCTGATCGTTGTTTCCGCTTATCAAAACCGGAGTTTGCAGTCCCACGCAAAACCGCACGTCCTTGTTTAAGCACTGAAGCGTAAACAGCGTGTTTGCTCCACCAGTTGACAAGAGGTAGGGTGTGCGTCTGGGTGTATTTCGACAGTGAGCGCATAAATGGCTGTAAACACGTTCCGTTTCGCATTTTTCTGCTCATTAATTCTCAAATAAGGCAAATGGGACTCAACATTAAGTCCTCTGTTGTCAGACGACTTTGGCGACTGCGCAGAACATAAAATCCAGGGTGAGCTCACCGCACCTGCCAACCTGCAACCTCCACCTGTCTCCATCTTGCTCAGGCATCGGCCACAAAGCCTCCAACCGTGACTCCAATTTCAAGTACTATGTGACATCACATAAGACTGTCGTGATCACAGCACAGGTGTTTCTGCGGAGTTGGAAATGTGGATAACCATCAGATCAATCACAGTGTTAATCGTACCTCCAGACCCCACCCCTCCTCCCACCCTCTCACTCTCCCCTTTAATTTAGCAGCTCTATTTGCAGTGTGGTTATAGGTCTTCAGTCTCACTTTAAATGCTCATGAAAAGTAAATATAAAGAAGGTCACCCTGCATTAAACATTGTGGACATAAGTGTGAAAATCCTACGCATTATTTCATTATCGTTCTAGCTCACAATAGAAATCTTTCCTTGGATCATTAGTCTGCACCCAGCTGTTTTATTTTTTGTATTTTTTCCATGATGAACAGCTGCGTGTAGTGTAGAGTCTCTCAGCTCCAGCCCCTGTCACGTCTGTACAGCGTTCTGCATTCAGCACTACCCCAGACGGACAGCTCCACACACACAAACACAATAAATATGCAATAATACTAATCATAAAAGGGGATTTATCCTGCAAAATTGACTTCCCCCTTCTCGTTTACCCACTTAAAGTTCTATTTAGAGTGATTCATGCATGTTTGAGTAATTTGTATTCTCCTGCATGCAAGACGCCATTAGATTAGGGCTGTTGTCTACTAAATAAATCCTCATTTGACTTAAAACGCATCCTGACGATCGATTAGGCAAAAGCTCTCAAAACTATGACAACTATTATTATGTTTCTCATTGTATCTGACCCAAAGTGCACTCACAACACTACACCTGCAGGGGGAGTTCATGCAAAAACAACTATTAATGCAGAAAAACAAAAGGATACTAGGGAAAAATGTCTATTTATATGTTAAAACGCAGGTTGAACTCATAATTCCCAAATCATTAGCCAACTCATTCCATACCTTCTCTTTTCTGCCATTGTCCCAGTCGATTAATGCAAATTTTGCTCAACTAATCGAGCCACTATCAACCGATTAATCGACTAAGCGACTAAAGGAATACAGCCCTAAACACCATTGCCATGCTTTCACCAGAAGTCATCGAACTTGTTTCTTATTAGGTCGTTTCAGAGCAATATGGTGATTTAAAATGTCCAAAATCCAGAATTTATACATAGAAAAAAAAGCATAATTTGTCTCCTTTTAATGCTCAGGTTGTGTCTTTGGGCAAGGCACTTCTTCACTCCCAATGCCCACTCCAGACTGTCATATAATAAGTGCAGATTGTGACAGTAAGGGCATCTGATTCAATGTGGCAGAAGAAGTCTTATTGTCCAGTGCCAAAATGTGCCAGTTTTGGAACATTCTAGGTTAAGCAATCACATCCCCATGCTGTTGTCTTCGCCAGAAAAGTTACATCGTGCACCTTTAATAGTTTTTTTTTATCTTATGGGAAAAATGAATGGAATGAATTGGATTTCCGGAAATGCCTTGCTAACTGTACTCTGTTTTTCCACTGTCCCATATGAATGACTGCGTACAAGACAGTGTTTCCATACAGATCAATAGTCTGTCTCAGGCAAAGTTTGGAGCAGACTTACACAACAGTGCATGACCTACAGCTCTTACACCCCCTGCTCCTGTCACGCTAGCACAACACTCTCGTCAGACCTCAGAAGCTAAGCGGGACCGGGCCTGGTTGGTGCTTAGATGTGAGACAGTGGCAGCTGTGGCTTTAGTGGAAGCTGTTATTGTTGTGTCCTAATTCAAGACACTTCACCCACATTGTCTAGTTAAAATTTGGTGTGTGAGGTGAGTGATTACTATTGGCTGGATAGTAGCTACCACCACCTAATAAATGAGTAATATACTGTAAAGCGTCCCCACCCTTTGGGCCCTCCTCCCTTTGGGCCTTCCTTCCTTTTGCACCCTCCTCTCCTTTGTGCCACCCATCCTTAGTGCTCCCCCCTCCCTTTGTACTGCACCCTTTTGTACCCCTGCCTTTTCTTCCCTCCTCTCCTTTGTGCTCCTCTCCCTTTTGTGTCCCACTCCTTTTTGCCCCCCCTTCCTTTGTTCCTCTCTCCTTTTGTACTTCCTCCCCTTTGTGACCCCCACTTTGTGCCCTCCACGCCCTTTCTGCTCCCTTCCTTTTGTACCCCTCCCTTTTCTTTGCGCCCCTCTCCCTTTTGTGCCCATCTCCACTTTCTCCCCCCTTCCCTTTGTGCCCCGCTCCTTTTTGCTCCTCCCTCCCTTTGTTCCCATCTCCATTTTCTACTCCCTCCCCTTTTGTGGCCCCTCACTTTGTACCCTCCAATCCATTTCTGCCACCCTCCTTTTGTACCTCACCCCTTTTTGACCCCTCCCTTTTCTGCCCTTTGCCCCTTTGTGCCCCTCTCATTTTGTACTGTCCTCTCCTTCGTGCCCCTCTCCTTTTTCTACTTCCTTCCCTTTGCGACCCCTCACTTTGTGCCCTCCACTCCCTTTCTGCCCCCCTCTCACCCTTTTGTACTCCTCCCTTTTCCACCCTCCTCCCCTTTGTGCTCCTCTCCTTTGTACCCACCTCCATGTCGTCCCCCCCTTCCCTTTGTGCCCCGCTCCTTTTTGTAACCCCCTCCCGTTTCTGCCTCCGCCCTCCCCGTGTTTTTCTTTTGACAAATTTGTCCCATCGCTCAGATCTGACCCTCTCCACACAGCCGAATTAAACAGGAGCCAGTCTGACAGTTGACATTTTGCGTTTACGGTCGTCCCATCCATTCTGCCTGTGATGGGATTTAGATAGAGGGGGTGTGGGGTACGGGGGGGCGGGGGTATGGGATGGGGGAGTGACAAACGGTTGTTAGCTCGGAGCTGTTTAAGCAAATGTAGAAGCGCTAACAGCATTAGCATTTAGCCCGACTGGTGTTCACGCGCTTTCAGGTAGTTATGTCAGAGAATGATAGATTTGGTAGTGAAAATATCTCCAACGGGGATTGATGGTGAGTCTGATGGTGGTAAAGAGGAGGAGACGCAGAGGCTGAGGAGGCTGATGGTTCTGCTGCTGTGGTGGAGATGGGGCAGAGGAGGATTTATAAGGAGGGAGAACGAGGTTAAGGTAGCAGGGTAACAGTGACAGGTGACAGGAAGTAAAAACAAGGACAAAATACTGTTACTACCCTGCTTCTTTTATTTGACAATATAAAAAAATAAAATAAAATAATAAAAAAATAATAATAAAAAAATAAAAATAAAATAAAAATAAAATAATAATAATAATAATAATAATAATAATAATAATAATAATAATAATAATAATAATAATAATAATAATAATAAAACTTCAATTTTAGTCATAGATTTGTTAGCTTGTTGTGTTTATTGAAATATTTTTGTTTAATAAAAAAATCTCAATAATACAGTTATTGCAATACAAAAGTAAAGGTAATAGTATAGTTTGGTTATTCATTTTTCATATGATCAGTCCTGCAAAAATGTAAAAGTCCATCTAGATTCAGGCCCATACAAAATCCCAGCACAAACACAGCCTCTAAGGACTCACCCAGACACTTTCTCAAATGTACGGCTGTTTCTAAAATCAAAAGCTCGATAGATCGCCATCTAAACTTCGGTCGATCTCGATGATAAGGCAAGCGCATTTGAATCGACAGGTCTACAGCTAATCCTGTGGCAGTACGAGCGTGTGATGGTGAAAAGGAGTCACAGCACGTCTCTTCTTTATGTTTCCTCACACTTCACAAGTTTGGACTTAAATCTAAATCATCTGACTAAAATTCCAGAGTCTCTTTCCCTCTGTGCGTGCGGTGCAGTCTCTGCTCCTCCTCCTCTCTCTCTGATCCAGCCGCAGCTCCTCACCATCTTTCCGCTCTTTTCTCTCCTCTTGTGCTTCATATCATTAATAATCCAAGTTACGGAAAGCAAACGACTATTTTCTCCCCATTTATGAGTGAAACTTGAGACCTAATTTAGCACAGTGACATCGCACGTGTTTTTTGCCGTTAGCGGCTGCTCGCACATGCACGTGTTTCTGTTGCTAGCGGTAACGCACGTGTACTTTTAGACTTAACACATTGTACAAACTCAATTCAAACTTAAAATGTGGATTTATATGCGATACTTCTTGGATACATCGTGCCCTATACTTTTGTGCAAACTCATATTCCCAACTACCAGAGACGATGGGGAGAAAAAGCAGCACCTAGCACCCCGGGACCCCTCTCCAAACCTGAGCCGGGGTCTGATCAGGAGTACCTAGCTGAAGGATTGGCCAGACCCGACACAGTTCTGTTTCTGTGCTGTGAATGTACTTTGAAAAAGGTGGAAGATGAGATGAGTCCACACAAGCCGCAGACGTTTCCATTCACACTTCTCTATGTGAAGTGTACGTGTTAGATATGTGTGCTGCGGAGGTGGGAGGGGCTTAAGGGGGTTATGGGCTCACGGAGAACTAGGTACCGCCATACACGTGACATAAACGTGATAGAACCTCTGATATAACGATTTAAACCAACTTGACTTGTTCGAGTTTTTTCAGTATCATGCCTTAAAAGTCACATATTATCCAAAATTGACTCTTGTGAGATTTAAGTCATGGTATAATATTGTGAATTAATCAAAAACATACCCATTCACACATGTTTGAATAACCTTTATTATTAGTCTGTCTGCATCTCCAAAGCTCAAAATGCTCTGTTCCACCTCGTGATGTCATGAAGTGGTAGTTTTCAAGTTAACATCTCCTTTTACCTTTAGTTCAGTAGAAATTCCAGGGTTGAAATTATCCAAATGATTCTAGTGAAGGTGTGTGGAGTTTAAAAATGCAGTGGAGCACTTCCTGTATCACCACATGACATCACAAGGTGGAACAGAGTGTTTTCAGTTTGAGGTAAGAACACAGCCTAAATATACAGGGTTTGTGTGTTAAACATGTGTTAAGTCTCCACAGTCTCCAAAGTTATTCCTCACTGTTCCATCTAATTGGAATAATCTATCTATGTGTTTCACAACTTACAAATGTGAGACCAGAGTTTTGCTGTCCTGGTAATTCTAACATCTAACATGGTAATAGTGCACTTCCTGATTCTTGGAGGATAAAATGCTGGCACAGAGAATTCTCATTTCTACGATAAGAGCAGCTTATTTAGCTCAACAATACAGAAAAGAAAATCAGATACAGCCACTTTAGCATCACTCTGTGTCAGTGGCGTATCGACAATAGCTGTGCTGCTAATTTGTCTTTTAAAAAGGTTTTACTCTTTTCTGTTACTAAGCAGAAGGTGACACCTAATGCAAGCTTTCTCAGACTTGCATCTTTTGTTAGTCAAATGTGAAAGGAGGTGCATGCAGCCTGTGCTCTTAGTTTTTATAAAGTTATCACAATCATAACTGAACCTGTGTGTCCAGAGTCTTAACCTGCAGATAGAGACACACACACATTTGTCTCATTCTCAGTTTATGGACAGGCCTCATGTGAAAGCTCAGAACCTCCAGAATTCACTCACTGAGCTGCAGAGGCTGCATTAGCACTGATTCATGATTGTCTGCAGGTGCTGGGGTTTAGTTATAGACCATTCAGATCAGAGTTTAAACCAATTAGATTTCAGCTTTGAAACTGACAACACAAATGTGCGGCTCATTCTGCTTTCTGATTGGATAATCTTCTTGAAAACAGAAACACCAAATTATAATATGAACATGTCCAATGTTTTTGTAATTTGAAAAAATCAGCATCACAATTGTCATCAGTAAAAATGATATTTGATTTGAACGTGTTTACCTCGTATCTGTGGACACAGATGTGTTGTACTGTGTCTTGTGTTGTATTGTACTGTCTACTGTCTGTTTTGTTGTTTTTGTGATGTTTTTTGTCTCATCTGCATCTGTTAATTATCATCTGCATCACTAAAAAAGACATAAAAAAGGTTTAATGCTTTAAATATTCTCATGTAAATCAAAGCATTACTATTTTTGTCTCTTTTGCAATTCTATATGTATTTTACTAAAGCTACTAAGCCTTTGAGTGTCTTGAAAGTTATAGTTTTATGGACTGCCTGAGGATCTTGTGCATATACATTAATGAAAGAAGCGAGAATGAAGCAAAACAGTTAGCATTAACCGCTAACACATAACATATCTAGATCACCATGTTAGCTTTTATTGTTTTGAAAATGCTGTATTCGCCAAAAACGCAAAAATGCATTAACAAGTTTTATAAATTTCACTTTTCACGTTTTTGAAGCTTTTGACACCCCCAACCTTTGCTCTCTGCGCTAATTCACTCCCCTTTCAGAGCGCTATCACCACAGTCAGTTGCTGTGTACAGTTTTGTATCATGTTTTTGTAAATTGATGGATAATTGTCGTGTGGGAGCGTGGGTGATGTAGACTTGTGGGCGGAGCATTGCACAGAATCGTACTGCTAACTGTACAGAGGGTTTGAATAGGGACTGGGAGAGATTTTAAATACTCAAACGTGCATGGATGACATCTAAAACTAAATCTTCAGGCATGTTTTTGTTGAGGCAAAGTTATAACATGGTAAAAAGCTTCTAAAAGAATCGATTTTGCATTAAACCCCCTCTTTAAGTTGAGCTAGTGATAAAAACGTTCCCCTGTAGCAACAAACTTTCTCTTGCCTTTGCATTCAAATGTTGATGCTTTAGGTGCGACTAAAGACCCTATTGGACTGTCTGCTCTCAGAATGACAGGCCGGACCCTGCTGTCTGGGCCCCTGGTCTCTGGGGGTCTGCTCCCCTCCCCTGGGCTGGTCCTGATGTGAGCAGCTGTCTCCACGGCGACAGGGCCTGGAGATAAAGGCTCCATCACTTTCATATACCCACACATACACACACATACGCACACACGCTCTGTTATCCTGCAGACAGCTGCGAATGTGAAGAATGTGCAGAGTCTACAGCACAGGAGCTCAGACAGCGGAGTCAAAAGGCCATGGGTCTTGTGTGTTTTTTGAGGTTGAGGAACTGTATGTAAGCTGTGCTCTTACAGTTTAAAAAAGTAGTACTATTATACAAACAAAGCAAACAAATACTACAACTGAACATGGGTCGCTAGTACCAGTCCACCTGCAGATATAAGCCACATGCAAGTTTTTGTTATGCTTTCTGAATGGATGCTCGTCTTGAGAATCCAAAATCCGTCGCATGTCCCGTGTTGTAGGCTTTGACCCCTACACCATTTGGTCCTCTTTAAGCGTACTCAAGTTCAGAACGCCTACGTCTGACTACAGTTTGTTTGTGCCGGTGTAAACGCAAAACAGTTTCATTTGGTGCGGACTAAAAACCGTACTCACTCGTAATGTTAACGCTAACCAGCCTCGATATGGTCCAAGTCACACGTTCTGACCTGAATAAGCTTCTGTACGACACTGAGCACGACAAATTTGTCCAGTTTTGAGACTCAACACGAGACAAATGGACCGCGAGATGTAGTGTGGAAGAAAACCTGTTATTTTATGTAATTGGACAAAAAATATCACAGTTTTTGGCCCGATCAAAAAAACTGTGATGGAAGATAATAGTGGAGAGTTTAGTAAAGTGCTGTGACTAAAAACAACTTTCACACGTGTTTATCCTCGTATCTCGTGGTCTGTACAGTCCTGTATTACCTCGATCCATGTCTTAATTATCTGGACAATGGTAATAAAGTTGTCCGTTCGTATCTTGCGGGCGTCATATCCCTGAAGCAACTTTCTCCTTCTTCAGCGCCTCATCAGCTGCCCCCCGATGACCCAAAGTGGAGCGAACATGTGCCATATATTTGTAAAATTCACATCAGAAACATCCAATCATCACTCAGACCTGATGTAACTTTGGTTGACAGATAACAGATCAGATAGGGACTTTCCTCTGGCCAATGGGTGAACGTGGTTTCTACTTTGTTGCACAACCTGCGATGCTGCACCACCTCAGGCAAATTCTCTTCTGGTCTTTTTTGGTTCGTTTGAGCTTGGTTGAAAACATAATCCACCTCAAATGAACCCAATCCCCAATCAAAGCAGTTAAACACTTCGATTAACAGGTGTGAAAACGCCCGAAGCCTCGTCTGGCCACCTTTGGACCTGCGTAATGTTGGAAAAACTTTGAGATAACACATGAGCCCTTTGTAACTAATAGACACAACAGTCTCCGAAATACATCAATCAGTTTAATGTTCCCTCTGTCTGTTTTTCCATAAATGAGTTGTTTACCATCCTGCGCTGCCACGGCAACCCACAGACGTCAGCGCTGCAGCTTCTCTTTTATTCCTGCACAAGTGAATATTAGTAAGCACTCAGCGGGTGGCTTATGAAAATGGGATTCTTTGCACAGAGGAATAATTGGATCGGTTCAGCACACAAGACAGAGTCGGACATATTCAATCATGCTAATATCAAATTACATTCTCTGCATCTTCTCCTTTCAATTTAAACAGGCCTGTTCCTGCGGGGCACACGAGGCACAGCACTTCTACGCACATTAAGCGTGGTTAAACTAAAGAGTGCAGAGTAGCAGAGTGGTTAGCGTACTAGCTCGAGACAAGAAGTTTGAAGACTCGACATGTGGGCAGCAACTCAACGTATACGTCAGTGGTCAAAAATCCATTCCTGGAGTTATATTTTGTTTCATTCACTTTTGTTTCATTACTACATTCATCCAAACTAATTTTCTCTCAGCCTCAAAAACGCCCCATTTGCATATTCCCCAGATTGTTGCGTCATAGATAAAACTTCAAACTCCTCCTACACAATCTTTAAGCCCATAAACGATCAGCGGACACAACAAACACATGGCTCTATTAGCATTTACATGGGATAAGGGTGTGATTTGTTTATTTTTCTCGTTGTTCATTCCCATCGCTGACAGCAGAGGGAGCTCCAGCCTCATAAATGCTCAATATGAAACGGCTGTGTAGTTTATAAATGCAGACATTATAATTACAACATGTGAAATACTAATTCCAGAGTGACCAAAATCATGTTTAAATGAGAATTAAGACCACAAGAATGCAGATGTTGTTTAAAAAAAGGAGGAAATAGATCAAATGTTTTGGAAATGGATAAAGAGCATGTAGCAAAAGAGAATTCAAATCTGTCAACTGAGCAAACGTTGAAGAAGTTTTGCTGCTCATCCAAGCCGCTTCTTCAATTCTGGTCAGATTATTGCACTAGCACTGATTCATGTTTGTCTGCAGGTGCTGGGGTTTAGGTAGTGACCATTCAGATCAGAGAGAGTCCTCTGTCTGGTTGATTCAAAGTGAGCAGCATCAGCATAAACAATTTGTCCATCATGCCCAATGTTTTTGTAACTTAGAAAACATATTTGATTAGGGTTGGTTTGTTTACACAGACTGAAGGTTAATTAAGAAATATTCTAACATTCCCAGCCTGTAAATGTCAGTAGAGAATTAGAATAACCTATTCATGGATTCCAGGCACGTCACTTCTTCCTGTTTTGAAGGACTTTGAAGATATGATAGTTTGATTTGAAATGTTTATTGTTTGGTCCAGTTTTTCAGCGCTCTGATACCCTCGGATAGGCACGAGCGAAGGTTTTGGGAGGAATAAAAGTCCATCGACAGAGGTACATATCTTTACTGTGTGTGCAAATGTCAAAATGAGGCCTCTCACAGGACTCGGCTTGGTCTATGGTCTACAACTACAGGGGCATCTAAGAGGAACGACTTTTTGGAGCTTTCTACCATGTTACAACATTGTTCCCTCATCAATAACATGCCTAAAGAGGTTTTAGATGTCATCCATGCATGTTTGAGTAATCTAGTGATCTCTGCTGGGCCTGATTTAGCGCAGGGAGTAAAGGGAAAGGGAATTCATAGCTTCAAAAAGAAAACTTACTTGCTTAAAACTTATAAAACATGTTAATATTCAGCAAATATAGCATTTTTAAAAACATCAAAGATAACACGCTGATCTAAATATGTTATGTGTCAGCAGTTAATACCCCATAGAAGTAAAATACCTCCTCTTTAAATTGGTTTCAATATTATTTTTCTTCAGTCATCTAACTCATGGTGCTCCCTGGAGGGAATGGACACTCTCTTTTTCATCGCTGTCTCCATCTCTTACCCTCCCTCTCACCTCTGTCATCCTTCTTTCTCTCTCGTATTTTGCTCTCTCACTCACTGTCTTTTTTTTGCACCTATCTCCCCTTCCTCTCTCTCTCTTCCTTCTCCCCCTCTCAGCCCCCTTCTCTCCTTCCTTTCTCTCCTTCTTTCACTTATCTCCCTCCTTTCCTTCCCTATGCCTCCCTCTCTCTCCTCCACTCCAGCAGTAGCAGTAGCAGCAGGTCTGTGGGTTGGAGCTGGCGGTGGTGGACCCTCTCAGAGCCAGGCGTGCTCACAGCCAAAACCCCCTCACTGTGTTTTCTACTACAGGACAGAGTAAGAGTTCAGGTGAATTCTGAATCCTGGTTCACTGACTTTATACTGAGCTTCACCATGCACCTCTTTCACTTTGGTTGTTAAAAGTCCCACTCTGGTTCTTCAGTCTGTGATCTTATTAAATGTGTGATATAAATCTTGTGTCATATCACCCACAGAGACTGAACCATGTTCATAAAGATTTACATTTATTTATTCTCAAAAGTTATGTAGGATTGAAGATGATTCCATGAGTTTAACAACTTCATTTATGAACACTAAGAGACATTTTGAGGCCTAGTTAGCACCACCAGCCACTGTGTGACCCAGGTGCGCCCAGGTGTGCCCAGGTTCCTTTAAAAGGACATATATGATGCATTCTTGTGGCTTGAATTCTTTTTCAAACATTTTAATCGCCTTGGGATAAGTATTTCACATTTTCTAACTTAAAAATAATGTCTACATATTTTATAAACTATACCTCTGTTTTCAAATTTAGACACTGGAGCTCCCTCTGCTGTCAGCAACTACAATGAAAATTAAAAGTATATGAAGTTCTTATCCCATGTGAATGCTCTGCTAACAGAGCCATGTGTTCTCTGTGAACACAGTTTGACAGAACCAGTTTGGTGATGGTCTATGGACCTAACAGCACAGGAGAAGTCCAGAGACCTTATGATGCAACAACCTGCCAAAATGTGAACAGAGCATTTTTGAAGCTCAGAGAAGATGACTTTGCATTCATGGAATAATGAACCAAGCATGAATGAAGCAAAATACAACTACAGGTATGTTTTGACAAGAGAACAACAATATAATATGGTTAAAAGCTCAAGTCAAATTTGTGTTTGATGATTTTGGTGACTGCTCCACTATTGGACGACTTCCACCATGTTTCATTTAAAACCACTTTGAAACCAGTGGTGCATCTACACACCGGACTGCATTCCCTCTTCTGAGACTGGCCTCAATAATAACTCCAATTTCCTCCTCTCCTCAGGCACTACGCTCTGGTACAAAGAGGGGGTCAGAAGTTTGTAATTATGAATGTACATGTAATAAGCACTGCTCTATGAGAGAAGGTACAGAGGAGGGAGAGGGGATTTATGGTACAGAGGAGGGTAGGGCTGGGGAATTCATTTGTGTTTTTAATAACCAAGATTTTGAAAAATTGCAAAATAGTGAAATGGAAGATTGTTAGTTAAGTTTACTTTTAATTAAACAATTGATTCTTGCCCAGCCCAAGAGGAGAGACAGTGAATATGTGGTACAGAGGAGCAGAGTAGATGATGCAGAGGTGAGGGTCAGAGGATCCAGAGGAGAGAGTCAGATGGAGCAGAGGATCGAGTCAGAGGAGCAGAGGATGAAGAGAGGGTCAGATGGAGCAATCTACGTATCTAATCTACATAAGGCTCTGGTTTTACACATTAAAAAGTCAAATTTCATTATATTTTTACAAAGAACACAACAGTTTTCTAATATTTTGAAGTTTTAAAGAATCAATGTAATAATAACACTTTTTTTTGCTTCCTCTCAACTGTATGACGTCACCTAGCAGGCCTCTTTCGATTTTTCAGCTTTCAATTTGACCTTTTAAAACACTCTACTGTTGGTTTGACAGGATAAAAATCCTGCGAGCCGCGGTTTGTTCTGATGTGAAGGTGAGTCCCGCTGTCAGCCTGATTTGCACTTTTGTTCCCCGCGTTCCGACATAATGGCCGTATTCTTCCACAAATCCCTCCAATCAGTGAAGGCCGCAGTGTTCTGACAAGTCCTCGGATACAGAGTGTGAACGAGTGGTCCAAATGACAGAGCCAATCCCTGCTGACCGTTGCAAGAGTGGAAGAAATACACACACGAACTCTTGGACAATCACTGAGAAATGGTATAGAACTTTTAAAAACTTGTATTTTTATCCCATACGTTTGGATTGATATTACAGTGTGTGTGTGTGTGGGTGTGTGTGTGTGTGTGTGTGTGTGGCTGCAGCTTCTGACAGTTTATATTCACAGCCCAAAATTGTTGTTACACCATCGGTCCCTACATGTCAGCACTATTACTCCATTGGCCCCTACATGTCAGCTCTGTTACTCCATTGCCCTACTCCATTGGCCCCTACATGTCAGCTCTGTTACTCCATTGGCCCCTACATGTCAGCTCTGTTACTCCATTGGCCCCTACATGTCAGCTCTGTTACTCCATTGGCCCCTACATGTCAGCTCTGTTACTCCATTGGCCCCTACATGTCAGCTCTGTTACTCCATTGGCCCCTACATGTCAGCTCTGTTACTCCATTGGCCCCTACATGTCAGCTCTGTTACTCCATTGGCCCCTACATGTCAGCTCTGTTACTCCATTGGCCCCTACATGTCAGCTCTACTACCCCATTGGCCCCTACATGTCAGCTCTGTTACTCCATTGCCCTACATGTCAGCTCTGTTACTCCATTGGCCCCTACATGTCAGCTCTACTACCCCATTGGCCCCTACATGTCAGCTCTATTACCCCATTGGCCCCTACATGTCAGCTCTGTTACTCCATTGATCCATCACTGTCCACTGTCCACACAATTGATCTATTACTGTTTGTACTTTTACATCGTCGGTCCATAATCTGTCAATGCTTTTACACCACTGGTCACAACATGTCAGTGCCGTTACATCATTGGTCCATACCTGTCAGCAAAGGTGTCGAACTGGTTGGGTACAACGTACTGTTTACCGAGGACCCAGTGCAAGGAGAGGAGGACCATTAAAAAATCTGTAATGACATTTTGTTCATTAGTCAACATGTGGCCCACCATGATGATTTATGCCCAGGGATCACAATTTGATGCTACACCCCTCCCTGTCAGCACTGTTACATCATTAGTTCAAAACTGTCAGCACTGTGACACCATTGGTCCTTAGCTGTTTGTGCTGTTACACTATTAGTCCAGAATTATCAGTGCTGTTACGTAATTGATCTGTAAGTGTCAGTGCTGTTACACAATTGGTCATTAACTGTCACTACTTTTATATCATCATTGGTTCATTTCTATCAGTACCGTAAAAAATCTACTTTTTTTTTAGCTTTCTACAATGTTCCCTCATCAAAAACATGCCCGGAGTTTTTATGTCATTATTTTAGTGATCTCTCCTGGGCCCTATTCGAATCCTCCTTATAGTCAGTTGTAAAATTTGTTCAATGCTCCGTCCACAAACCTACGTCACCCATGCTCCCAGACAATTCTCCATAAATACACAAAAGTAGGACTTAGAGTGTCAAAAAAGTTAAACGTATTCAACATGTTAATACATTGTTTTTGGCAAATGTTGCATTTTCAAAACAATAAAAGGTAACACGGTGATCTAAATATGGTACGTGTTAGCAGTTAATACCCATAGAAGTAAAATACCCCCTATTTAAAATCATTGCTCCATAGTTGTCAACACCGTTACACTATAGGTCCATAACTGTCAGTCCTGTTATGCAATTGGTCTATTACTGTCAGTCGGGTTACACCATCGGTCACTATATTTCAGTGCTATTACACCATTGGTCCATAACTATCAGTGCTGTTATGCAATTGGTCTGTAAGTGTCAGGCTCCCTCCACAATAATATGGGTGTCTGGCAATGAAATGTAATGTTTTTAAATACCAGTTGATATTATCAATATGCCAGGCTTACCAGCTGTGTGTAGGATTATGTTTTATTCAAATTTGTTACCGGAGGGGTTTGGCTCAACAGAACTTGGTATTGTTCCTGGCATGGATTGTACAAAAACTGTTTTACCTTTTCTGCAATTTATGTGTGAAAATCCTCAGAAGAGCAGATATGAGATTACTTTTTAGCAATACTTAAATAAGCGAGAATGAAGGTTATCAACGTCCAGATAGGATTTTGATGAGCTAAAGGCTAATCAGACACGTGTTACCTTGGAGATATATCCAGTATGCATGGAGCCAGACTACAGTTCTCCTCAGCGGTCAAACTGTTTACAGCAGCCTGCCCTTGGCCTGGTCCCTGAGGAGGGCCCGTAGCCGCAGGCCCCACACATGGCCAAAGAGCAGGGCTATAGAAGGGGGAGTACTGGGGCAGACAGACAGGGCAGAGGCTCGGGCCCCTGGGTACTGAGCTATATCTGCTGAGTCACAACCAACTCTACTCTTGACCTGAGCATAACACAGCCCAGCAACATCCATGAAGTCAGAATCCTAGGGTGGAGAGGAAGTGTGGAGTGACACTGACAAGGCGCTAACTTTGTAAAGTAAAATGTCTTTACTTCTTCTGCTTTGACAATAAACAACCAACAGCAACATAAAAAAACAACATCAACCACATCATCAAGGCACTGTACTGATTTATTCTGTGAGTTAGTCCATTTTAAACATTTTGCAGTGGTCCAAAGTTATTCCTTACTTTTTTAAGACATTCCTAGTATCCTAAATTTTCATGGAGTCATAGTAATGATAAGAACAACTGGCATGCTAACCACATTACTTCCTGGTTTGCGGAAGGTTAAAAAAATGTATAATAAGATGCAAACAGCACAGAGTGGTCTTATGTTTACCCTAAGAGCTGATTTAAAATACATCTGTTATGACTAATTTTACTTTATTTCATGAGGAATCACAGCCAAGATTAAGAGTGATGCTAAACATTTAGACCTTTAGAAACAGATGCCTTAAAATGTGCTGTCTCCTTTGAAAACCTCTCATATTTCATAACTGTATTCCCGGTACAGATGTATATGTATATATTATGTACTTTCAACAACCATGATCCCGATTGGCTCTTTCGTCGTCATTAAACACACATTTGGAATTCTAAATGTGGAACTCAGCTCCAAATTAGCTGCTATAACTGCTAGCTTCGATTGGTTTCAATTGGCTGGAGCTGAATAGTACGGCGCCCCTTAGGCAACTTCTAAATACAGTCTGTGCATGACGGTAATTCATTCACTTTTACTGCACTAGTGCAGACAAAGCAGTGCCTACAGTTAGCATCACACCCTCCAGGAACGTTGATGACATTAGCTGCAAAGTATCAATAAATGCAGTGGTTTGCATTGCACTGATACTTTGCAGCTGATGTCATCAACATTCCCAGAGAGTGTGATGCTAACTGTAGGCACTGCTTTGTCTGAAGCTGTTACTCAAGTTAGACTTTATTTGGGCTTCTTTTTGGTTTGTTTTAACACAATCTGACCAAAAAGAACTGATTTGGTTGGGACTACAACAGGTGAGCTGATTTGTGCTGTTGAACGACTCTTTCACACATAAAATTACCGTCACAAGCTAGCTAACATTGTTGTAGAATAAAATGTAGTAGCCCGAGAATTAAAGAGAACATGAGGCTGGATTTCTAACACAGAAGATCATTTACCTTCAGTACAGGACCCAGACATGAACCCTCAGGACATTATAATAGTGTTGGTTATGCTTTTGTTGTAGGGAGTATTATATCGCTGATGACACAGGCACAAGATAACAGGGACAAGGACTCTCACCTTTTATTGAAAATCAAATCCCTAAACAGGACCATGAACGCTCACATTGATCACAGACTCCTGAAAATGACTTGTTCAAATCCATTTTGTATTTTTCACTTGAGTTCTTAAAACGTGTTGAACATTCTGCCATGGATATACATGAAGAACCCCCCCAGCGTGATGTCACTGCAAAGTATCAATACAGAGGTCTTTGCAATTCTAAACACCCATAAAAGTACCGTAACAGTTACATCAGCAGTAAACCCACGCCACTTTGTTCAGACTGACTCACCCGTCGCCGTTGCGGACCAGGATGGCCCGGTACAGCTGGTGCTCTGGGTTGTCTGCGCCCGGGCCACAGGGCTGGAGGAAAGGGTGCAGCGCAGCCAGCACAAAGCCCTGCTGGTACAGCTCCTGCAGCTGAGCCGGCACCTCCCGCACAGAGGACAGGCGCAGAGTGGACGTCCCACCTGAGGAGAGCGAGGACACACAGGAGTTCAGGGGTCGCACGAACATGGACTCTGCATTGTGTTAAGACAGATGTGTGATTGCTGGGCCCCAGGTGACGTAATAATAGATCTGCAATAGGTTTTCAAGGCGTCATTTTTGTGTTAAAAAGAGACATTTTATCAGTTTAACCTTGACTAAGCTCTCTTGAGCTTTTGGAAAAGTACAAATTTTAGAGATGATGATGAAGCTCAGTCTCTGTTCTGCCATGTTTACCCTTTCTGTCTCATCTCGTACTTCTAGTTGCTTCACTTTTGTTTGGTATCTGGAAGTTTATCTCTCAGACAATCCATCTGTGTGAGTGCATACTTCAGTTGCCAAACAAAACAAACCAAGGCCTTCACTTCACTATTTCTTCTCGCTGATGAAATTCAAATATGTTTTTTTTACATGTCATGTTAACAATTATCTTACCATTTGTCTTTGCAGAAGAACTAACAGACAAGGTTAGCAGTTTTTATGCAGAATAAGACCCCATGGAGACACACAGGGACATTTCAGAACATGTTTGTACAGATCTGAACTACAGGGTTAGCAGTTTTATGCAGAATAAGACAGGAGATTGTGTTGTTATTGTACTTCAAAACTTGCAGCCTTCGCGTTTTGCTAATTGCATCCATTCGAATTGCGATTAATCCTGCAGCTCTAACAGGCAAAGACTCAAAAAGACAAAATACAGCACCACTGACTCTATTTTTCTGTGGAGCATAGGAGCCAGTATGACTCACAAGTGGATGTTTCTTGAGGGGAGAGACATCGTGACGTTGGTGAGTGTTATAAAGCTACTTACAAATGATGTCAAATGTTTATTGTCGCAATTTTTGCACTGGAAATCGTGCGCTCGGTATGACCTTACAAAACGTTTGGTGCGTGGTCGTTGTTTCCTATGTACGCTGCATCACTACTTTCACCTGTAATGAATCTGGACAGCTTCTATTTGCTAATGTAAACAAATATAAACATCAGTACTGAGAAAGTTTTTAGGAAACGTTCAGCTTTCCGATGTTAGATTCATGGCTATTTCTTTGCGTTAAAGTCAGTGAAAAGCCATATGCAAACCATTTGATAGAACCAAAATTGCGCAAACTGCCCCGATAACAATGTGTAATCTGCTCTGACTGCCCTGCGTGACATTAGCTAAAGGCAAAACCAGACAAAAGGAGTGCTGATTTAACTCATTTGCATTGTATTTCACTTTTTTTTTTTGCATACGAGCTTCTGGTAAACATCCTAATTGTGTATACAGTCTGTTTTGGTACATATGTAAACCCTGCAGGCATTCAGACAGACTGTAGCTCTACTGAACAGCTGCATGGCCTGGACAGCTCAGCTCTGTCAGTGCAACATCAGGCTGATAGTCTTATCCGCTTTACTATAAACTCTCACTAAACACAGCAATCAGTCAGAGGAGCACCCATCACCTGTCGTCACCTGTCATCACCCGAAATCATCTGTCTCCAAACTATTTTATTAGTCCCTCTATCCTAATTGCTAAGTACTAATTGTTTACACCCATACACTGTATAAAAAGTGAACTCCCTGCTTAGCAACGCTGTCAATCAGACCTGTATCTAATGTTAGCAGGGAAAGAAGGCACCTGATTTGTCTGTTATTAATGCTCATATCTTGATTTAGGTTCAAAATAGTGAAATAAAAACACCAGGATCATGTAGAGCGGGTTGATTCGAGCATTTTAAGACCAAAATGACGAGCCTGACAGCAGCAGTTACAGAGAGAGGGGCAACAGTTTTTCAATAGAAAGTGAACTGGAGCCATAGATGGACCCGGAAGCGCTCGTGCTCACTTCCTATATGGAACGCAGCAGCTAGCAGGTTAGCTATGTCCATTTATGTATACAGTCTATGGTCCCTACTTAGTATTATATGGTTCTATTAGATGTTAATGTCGAAATTGCATTATTATATTATTGTTGATGTTCGTGAAAACCTTCTGTGCAGTGATTTTGTAGATTTTCGGAGGGTTTATATGAGCAAAAACCCATTTCCTGCTTCCACTGTGCTCTATGAGTGATCAGAACTTTAAACCTCAAATGTCAGAACTCAAGCAGAGCCATTTAGTCTGGAAATCGAGCTAAAAACATTTCAATGAAAGCGCGGTGAAAAAGGCTACAGTGCCACAATAGTCAAAAATATACAGGGGAAAGTAGCAGTTGCATAGAACCTTTGATGCTACATTTATGATACCATTGAATTTTAAGACACATTTTTAATCCTGACATTTCTGTTAGCTTTTCTATAGCCCGTCTCCACCGCAGCAGCAGAACATCACGTCCTCCTCCTCTCCATCTCCTCCTTTTCTTCTTCACCACCACCAAAAGACACAGTATCTCTCTTACAAATGAGAAGCGTCGTGTTCCCGGAGCAGACAGCTGTGTTCTGTCAGTGGCCATCAGTGATCAGACACATGCTAATAGGGCCGTGCGGGAAGGGCCCCGGGGCCAGACTGTCTCACACTGATTCGATTAGGAAACGCGCACACACACACAACACACACATAGACACACACACTCAGGCTGGAGCAGAGACAAGAGAGCACTGCAAAATATACATCCGCAGGAGTTTAAATCACTGAATTTGACATTAATGGCGCTCTACCTGATTTTTACTGTCCTAAAAATGTGAAAAACTAGAACTACTTCATTTTAAACGGTTTGCAGTGGTCCAAACTTATTCCTCACTTACCTTATGCAGTCTGAGCATCCTAATTATTCACCGGGATGAGTTTATAAGCAACAACTAGCATGCTGACGCGCACTTCCTGATCATCGGATAATAAAACACTTTATAATTAGAAGCAGACGGTACACCGAGGACTCATTTTGACCTCAAGAGCTGCTTATACAATAGATCTGTACTGGGGCCAAATACATTTTGTTCAAATACATGGGAGAGCATGAGTCGATATTTGACTGGAATTTTCCACAGTGAGGCATTAAACATGTCTATTTAGGATATAATGAATTACAAGTGTTTTTATTGCAAAAATACATAGTAAAAACATGCATTCTTATTGTGGGCGATGTTGCCTCTCCACATACGTCAGTTTAATGCTTCATTGTGGAACTTTCCAGCCACTTTAAAAACACAGCAGGCTTTTGGAAAAGTGTTACTCGGTCTAGATGTATTTGGGTTTGATTCAAGCGGGAGTAAACACCTAAACTCCGCCTACAACCACATTTCAAATAGAGCTGCTAAACTGGGCAGAACCTGGACGACTAAAGGGGAGTGTGACGGGGGGAGGAGGAGTGGGGTCTAGAGGTATAAGGAACACTGTGATTGGCTTAACAGCTATCCACACTTCAAACTCCGCCCCTGCAGCCAAGTGTTTGTAATCAGAAACACCTGGCTGTGATCAGGGCAGTCTTTTGTGATGTCACCAACTACTTGAAAGGCTATTGAGGCTATTGAACACAGCACACATCTAAATGTAGGCGTTTATGACCAGAAAGCTGCAAATATTTACACTAAAATTACCAAAACAACAGGTAGGAACTGTAGCTAATGCTATTCAAAAACCATCTGCACAGTTTAGTTGCGAAAAAAGTGGATTAAGAAAGAAATATCCACCATCTGAGAGATCACTTGATGCTTATTGGTCAGACTGGGTACTGTTTCGACCCTGTATTGCCGTGGGAAAGGCCACAGAAGGCTGTAATTGAGCTGAGTGGAGAGGGGTTGTCCGGAGTCTGTGTGAGGAGAGGGTCAGGAGGAGGTCACCGTCTGGGCGGAGCATTTACAACTGCAGCGGAGACAAGCCACAAGCAGGCTCCCCGGGCACGCCTGGCACTACACAAACGCCCTGTTTAGTCGCATTTACACAGTGATTTACGAAGCACGTAGTGGTCAACAGAGCTTAGATTCTACCCGCTGGATACTGATCTTGTTGACAGTTGGTTATAGGCTGATAAAAAGTGCATATGACAGGTTAGTCTACCCCAAATTAAGTCAAATTCTGGTTTACAGTCGGCTGTCCAACTTCACGTTAAAGCCACAGAGCACTCATGTGAAGACAGTTAAGTGCAGATTTTAAGCAGCGAGAAGGAGGAGGCTGTTTTCTGAAGAAAGATAATACCTCTTTCTGGTGAGTAAAGGTATAATTTTCCTGCTGTATCCTCACATCTTTGTCTAATGAGAGATCAAGCTAATCAAATGCTAATCATGTATCTGTCTGCAGCTAACAATTAAGTATTTTAATTTCTCATCAACCTGGAAGCAGCCGAAAGCAACGCTCCGATTGGCAACATTAGGGAGGTCCACTCCAGTTTCAAGTGGCCAAAAATAAATGCACGTGGATATTAACAATGTTCTAAAGGATTTGACAAAGGGACAAAGGGACCTAGGACCTGACACTCAGCACCAGATCATCCGCGTATCCACTGTAGTACTGTAGTCTCATGTTTTGTATTTGTTACTTTTCTCTTAGTTGGACGTTTTTTACTCCTCATCAGATCCCGCTCCCTGGACCTGCTCAGCTCCTCTGCCTCCGACCCAGCTCTCCACACCCTCCGATTACTTTGTCTCTGACCCCAATGCCCACGATTCGACCAAGGACTACTGCAAACAACCCAGCTCTCAACTGTCTGATCCATCTACCTTCATTTGCACATTTCAATCAGTAAATAAACATTGTTAAACTGTTCCCTGAGTTCTGTATCTTTGGTCCCTCTGTCAGTCGTTAAGACAGCAGGAGGCACCCGGAACAGATGCCCAAGCCACCTCAGCGGGCTCCTCTCGAGCTCCTCCCCTCTGACTGAGCTCCTTACCTCAGACACAGACTGAACCACAGACCAGAATCATCAAATTGACAATGACTTCTCTTTGAGCTTGTAGTGTGCGGTCTCTTCTCTACAGTCTTTGTACTAACATTTAAACTCTTTATAGAGGGGGTATTATGCAAAATCAACCTTTTGGAGCTTTCTACCATGTTATAATATTGTTCCTTCATCAAAAACAGGTTTTAGATCCATGCAAGTTTGAGTATTTTAGCGATCTCTCCTGGGCCCTATTCAAACCCTCCCCGTGGTTAGCTGTAAGATTCTGCCCAATGCTTCACCTACGAACCTACGTCACCCAAGCTCCCACACGACAATTCTCCATAAAATATACAAAAACATGATACATAACAACACACAACAGCTTTACAAACCTGATGCGATGTGCAGTAGTTTCATTAATGAGGGGGAGTAACTTTTGACTTTTTACTTTTGAGCAAAATGTCCTCTCTTTAACAATTCTCCTAATGTCTATGGCCTGCGTTTCCTGTCTCGGGTAAGACTCTTAAATCTCGTAGAGTGTGGTGGGTTTACTGCAGCGTGTTTTTTTTTTTTAGTCCCTATAGATTGAAATGCTAAGGTTGTACATATAAATACATACACAACATGGCTATGAGTCTCCAAAACCCGCCAAAAATCAAGCGCTAACAGATTTGACTGCAGACAGGCCAAGTCGAGGTAATTATTTGATCAAACAAGCCAAAGTCGTCGTGTGAGGAGCATTGGGGTATATATATATGGAAGCCTGGACGTGCCAATAAGCAGTGAATCAGAGGAGCTGGCTGTGGGCCCCTCCAGTCTTATTGTGCAATTTCAGAACAAACTGAAGAAAGAGGAGATGATCGGCCGTCCCCCGGGGCCCATCACACACGCTAAAAATACTCTCCCCATGTCTGCGTCCCACCCGGGTCTATCCGCGGCAGCAGAGGGTTAGCGGAGTGTTAGCGACTGAAGGATTAGCGCAGGAAATAGGGCACTGCTGCAGTCTGCTTTCAACTTTACAAGAGCTTCATTCACTCTCGTTTAAGGGTTGTCAAAAGGAGAGAAAATCAGTATCTAGTATCGAAAGTAGATACTCATTTGAGCAAGTATCGATGTTTAGAAAAGTCACATTCACAGGACAGAAATTAACGTTTCCTGAATAGCTTTAAAATGATCATGAACTGTATCAAAACAAGTATAAAACCACATAGACTAGTGTACTCCCATGGACCACTATACTACTCGTTTCGTGGATCTTGTTTCACTAATCCTGTCCCGCTAAACTCACTTTTTAATTTCGTCACAGGCAAAAATGTGCTGTTTTTAAATCCATAAATCATCACCAGACATTTCCGCTGTTAAAATTGCGTTCATTACAACCGCACGTTTGTGTTAGCGTGTCTGGAAAGGTTGTTAGCCTTGGTTATTTTTTTGTTTTTTCAATCGTAATTCCCTCTGCTGCCGGTAGATGGCGTGCTATAGGGAGCCCACCTGTAGGAACATGGGTCGTCTGAAGATACCCGTTATTTTAAAGTGAGACTAAACACACAAACTCCGCCCACAACCACATTTCAAATAGAGCGGCTAAACTGGGCAGTGCCTGGAGGACTAAAGAGGAGAGTGAGCGAGTGAGGAGGGGCGGGGTCTGGAGGTATAAGGAACAGTGTGATTGGTCTAACAGGTACCCACACTTGAAACCTAGCCCCTGCAGCCAAGTGTTTGTAATCAGAAACACCTGGCGGTAATCAGTCCAATCCTCTGTTATGTCACATAGTACTTGAAATTGAAATTTAATTGAAAGAGGAGCACAAACTTAGATTTAGGCATTTTTGGCTCTGAAAGTTGTGAAAAGTGCTTATAAACTCATCATGGTGAATAATTAGGATGTTCTGAATGCATAAGATAAGTGAGGAGTAACTTTGGACACTGCAAACTGTTGAAAATGAAATAGTTTGCTTCGCATTTTTAAGATATTTTGTCCGATACATTCTGTTCTGCAGACTTGTGCCTTGGTCTGAGTGTGCACGTAGACACACATACATAATGAACACTGACAGTGGACGTGTAAAGAGGCTGAATATTGGGTCTTTTCCTTATTACTGTGTAATTGTGTTTGAAAGTTTAATATGGTGACAGCCCTAGTGTGAATGCACCGTACGGAACGACAGGGGTCAAGTGCACTTCCTGGATTACTATTTAATGATGTCACACGGTTTAACAGAGTGTTCTGAAATCTGGAGAGCAAAATAGCCTTAAAGGATATGTACGTAATATTTTTTATTTAAAATTTCACAAACATGACCAAACTGTGTCCCCTGATACGAGATAAACATGTTCAAATCAAATATACCAGCAATTCTAATGCTGATTTATTCTTAGTTACAAAAACATTGGACATGTTGGACAAAGTGTGTGTTTTGATTCTTGAGACGATTATCCAATCAGAAAACAGAATGAGCTTCACATGAGACTTTCATTTTGTGTTGCCAGTTTCAAAGCTGAAATCCAGTTGGTTTAAACCTAAAATGTCTCTCTGATCTGAATGGTCACTATCTAAATTGTCCATAAACTGAGAATAAAAAAAACGGTAAATTTATCCTCTATCTGCAGGTTAAGGCTCTGGACACACAGGTTCAGTTGTGATTGTAATAAAACACGTAAGATTGCAGTCTACAAACAGTTCCTTTGAAAGACAGAATTACTCAAAGTAAATATAAAAAAATAAATAAAAAAATGGAAAAACTGAACTGTTGAACTCTTCTCAGAATACACCATCCAGTGCTATTCATCAATAAACCAGCACCCTGCATCTGCCCTGGCCCTGTCTGCCCCTGCCACATAAGCACCCCGGGCCCCCGCCGAGACCACGCTTCCATCACCACGCGCTTAAAAATAAATGAGTAAATATGAAATTAATATTGGCCAGGCTGTGCAGCGCATTAACAGGAGCTGAAAATACACCGGCGTAATATTAACTATGGCCGGGCTCATTCAGGGCTGTGATTTGGCTCTTTCATTTTCTCGGCGGGAGCCATCAGGGCAGCTTGTTTCTGATGGTAACACAATTAGGCGTCGCGCAGGGGACATGAAGCTAGCTAGCGGAGATGTGAGGAGGACTTTCAGTGCCAGACCCGAGGGAAGTGCTATGACCGCAGTGGTGATGTGTAATAAATGTAATCAAGCCAAGACAAGATGTGGAACAGTAATAATATCAGTGATTACAACAGGAAATGTGTCTTTAAAATCCCCGAGGACATTTTTTTACATTTTCAAACCACGGCAGATGGAGGAAGTTAAAGAAGACATATTGTGCTTGGGTCTACTGTATAATCTATGACACCCGTGGATCATTATATTGTAAATTGGACATTTTAAATCGCAATATTCATCTAAAACTATGTAATAAAAGAAACGAGTCTGCTGTTTTCTGCGCTGGAAAACTGCAGTGCCCAATGGGAGCTGACATGGTCGTAAATGTCATCACAACAAAGAGCCGTGTAGCTGTCGGCGCCTCCTATGGATAACTGCAGATCACACTAGCGAGCAGAAGATTTTTTTTCCCGTTTAATCCTGCGTGTAAAAAGGAAGGAGATGTGGTAGAAATGTATGGGTTTTTTGCCTTAGCTAATGTTCTATTTAAGCTCACACGATTCTTTGTTTTACCTGAGCACCATTAAGCTTAACCTGTACAAATACTAACGCAAAGTGTCACGTCAGAAAACCAAAAGCCCACCCAAACTGACCTAAATGCAAACTGTACTTGGAGAAGTGTGTTTACCCCATTGCTTTGGACCCACTGCAGAAGAAACTCAGTCTGTGAGTAGTGGGACCGTTTATTTACCATGGGAAATGTAATAAACCAACTTAGACAGTCTTATTGTATGTACGGTGTGATTTTACAGATAATTTCCCCTACAAACGCCATGTACACATTGCAAAAAGTGAATCAAAGAGTGGTCCCTCGTTTATTGCAGGGGTTATCTTCTAAAAAATAACCCACAATAGGCGAAATGAGGCGAATCAGCTTTATTTTTTAGAGTTATTATATATGTTTTGCAGCTGTAAAACCCCTCACCACACACTTTATACACTTTTCTCAGACAGGCATTAACATTTTGTCACATTTCTCTCTTGTTTAAACACTCTCAAAGTTCAAACCTTCATACTAAACTATTAATTAATTAATAGTGACTATTTCCACATATTTCCCAGTTCCTCTGAGGTTACAATTCATAACCCGTTTGGACCCTACGTTGCAGTATTACAAACAGAAGCGCAGGGAGTTAAGCTACAAACACAGAGAGAACAAGCAAACTGCCAAAGCTTTACCTTAAACGGGAATAGAACCCTGAACCCTCTCACTGTAAGATGAGAACACTGACCCCAGCTGTGCCACATGCTCTCCAAAGTAAAAGTACATCTGCCCACCTCTGTCTGTGTCTGTGCTGATCAGATTAGCTCAGCTCACAGGGCCCCGGGGCCACTCATGTCCTAATGAGCTGCTAATAAGTGACCGCTAAACCCAGGGGCCCTCGGGGGTCCTGCACTTCCTCCATCACTCTTACCATAAAGGTGAAACAGGTGCCACCTCTGTCATTAACGTTTTGATCTGTTTTAGAAGCTCCTCAGTCAGCTGATCGAAGTGTTAGCTCCGGCAGTAGCAGCAACGTGTTTGGAAGACGCTATCTGGTGTATCCTCTTGCTAATTCCAGTGCCTAGACCAAGACTTGTACCGGAATGGAGCTCAACAGTCATCGCTCACCCCTTGGTTCCCGAAGTACATTTCCCATTCATTATTCCCATGGACGCTCCTTAAAAAATGTATATTAAAAGTCTGAAACCTCAGGGCTAATCATCTATGTGGACGCTAATGACTATAAGACCTATCAATCTGCGAGCACTTAATTGGTTAGCCTCCATCTTACCTTTAAATATGGGGTATTTTACTTCTATAGGGTATTAACTGCTAACACATGGTAAATCGTCACATTTTTATATAGCGCTTTCCTCCTTCTAGGCCCTCAAAGCGCTTTACATCAAGGAACCGCTCACCCATCCACGTACACATTCATATACCAGTGTACGCAGACAGTTGGGGCGAGGTGGGTTAAGTGCGTTTCCCAAGGACACAATGACATCATTGATCTGTGGGACCTTGAATTGTACCGCCAACCTGTGGGTCAACGTATCTGACCACTCAGCCAGTGATGTTTATGTCGAGAACTTTTATTGTTACGAAAATGCTAAACAGTGAACCCTTGTTTATCGGGGTGTGCTGTTCTAAAAATAAGCCACAATATTTGAAATCCGCTTTACTTTTAACAATTATTATATATATTTTAAGTCTGTAAAACCCCTCACCACACACTTTATACACTTTACTCAGACAGGCATTATCTCACATTTCTCTCTTGTTCAAACCTTCGTAGGCGTCTTTGTCGGTGTGGAACGTTTCATCGACATTGTGGGTTTTGTAGAGGTGAAAACTTGCAAACATACAGCACTTCAGAGTCACACTGCGATCCAACATTTATGTAAATTTGTCTGAACACATTCTGTACTGTACAGGAGACACGGCACGGAGGAGACTGATGGACAATGGTCTACATTCCAACAGCCAATCAGGAAGCAGGACACAACGCACGATCATACGCTGTAAAAAAAACATGCAAAATTGTACTAAAAAAATCCACGAAATAGCGAAGGTGAACCACGAAATAGAGAGGGACAACTGTATTCCCGGAAAACATCGTATTAACATGTTGTACAAGTTTCACTTTCGTGTTTGCCGCTCTGACTCTCCCCTCACTTCGCTCCCCGTGTTAAGCCACACCTCCTTCAGAGCGCTATCACATTACAACGAGCGTGCGTCCAGCTATTCGACGTCTATGGGAATAATGATTGGAAAAAAATGACTTTGGAACCAGAGGAAACTTCGAAGTGGGCGCGAACGTCGAGCTCCATCGGATCGGGACTTCTCTACTAACCTGTCATACGCAGGAAACCACAAAAAGATCTCAAAACACGCAATTCAAAATGTCTTTCGTTTCAATGGTTCACGTCGGTTTATGAAAGCTTTTACTGGACTCGTCAGACAAAAAAAAAAGAACTTGTGTTGTACCTGCGCGCGGCTGGTACACGCGGGATTTGAAAACGCTAAATGAAAGAGCCATGTTGATGAGAGGAAAGTAGCCATAATGTGCGCGCGGGTAAAAGCTTTATAAATAGGCTGAAAAGACGCGCTTGTAATCTCAGCAGAGGGGGACTCGCAGTGGGCTTCTCGTTGCCCTGGAGACACCCCCCTCCCCTTCCTCACACACACGGACACACACACACACGCGTTTTGGCTCGCTGATCAAGAGCCACACTCCAGACTGGCCCGGGGTGAGGGAGGGTTTTCTGTTTTACAAATGATTCTGTCCTAAAACCAAGCAGGTCAAATCCAAAGTCTCTATGTCTTAACTTGACCAATTTGTGTCCCCAGATACAAGGTAAACATGTCCATCCATCCATCCATTTTCTTCCGCTTATCCGGGGCCGGGTCGCGGGGGCAGCAGTCTAAGCAGGGACTCCCAGACTTCCCTCACCCCGGACACGTCCTCCAGCTCCTCCGGTGGGACCCCAAGGCGTTCCCAGGCCAGCCGAGAGACATAGTCCCTCCAGCGTGTCCTGGGTCTTCCCCGGGGCCTCCTCCCGGTGGGACATGCCCAGAACACCTCCCATGTGCAAATCAAATATAGTCGTCCCTCGTTTTTATCGCAGGGTTACATTCTAAAAATATCCCGAAATAGGCGAAATCTGCGAAGTATCAGCTTTATTTTTTACAATTATTCTATAGGTTTTTGTCTGTAAAACCCCTCACCACACACTTTATACACTTTTCTCACACAGGCATTAACATTTTCACACATTTCTCTCTCGTTTAAACACTCTCAAAGTTCAAACCTTCGTAGGCGCCTTTGTCGGTGCAGAACGTTTCATGGATATTGTGGGTTTTGTCGGGGAGAAAACAAATTGCAAACATACAGCACTTCAGAGTCACACTGCGATCCAACGTTTATGTAAATTTGTCTGAACACATTCTGTACTGTACAGGAGACACGGCACGGAGGAGACTGATGGACAATGGTCTACAGTCCCTCAGCCAATCAGGACGCAGAACACGATGCACCATCATACACTGTAAAAAAAAAAAAAAAAAGCACTAAAAATATCCACAAAACAGCGAGGCTGCGATATAGTGAGGGACAACTATATCGCTTTTACTGATAACAATTCTAATGCGGATTTATTCTTAATTACAAAACATGACGTCCAAGTTATGGTATAATTTAGCGATTATCCAGTCAGACAGCAGGATCTTTTTTGGTTTGCCAGTTCCAATGTCTAAACACAGTTTTATAATTTACATTTTGTTCATTATAAACCACAAAATTTATCAAAAATAGTAATAGGTCACCAGTGTATGCAGACGCCACGATTGAGGTGGGTTAAATGTTTTGGAGTGTCTTGGATCTGGAATGTGAGAGAGAAAAGTGAGATTTCTAAAACTTCTGTGAAAGTACAGAGACTTGACTAGAGCAGGATTACTCAAGAATGTTTCCTGAGTATTTCTAGTGTTTGATTCCAGTTTAAACCTAAAAGAAGTACTCATTTTGTTACTTAAGCAAAAGTACAGATAACGGAAAAAATAAATAAATAAATAACTTCAAGTAAAAGTATTAAAGTACCTGTTTAAAATGTACTTAAAGAGTAAAAAGTACAAGTATTTTGTGCAGACCTTGAGCTCTTATAAAGCTTCAAATGTAGTGTTTTTTACAAAGATTTGTGCTGAATTTTGTTCAACAGAAACAACTGAACAGATCTCCTTATTCTGGCTGTTTTTATTAGTTTATTTGCTATATTTTCTTTTGCTCAAATCACAAACGAGTTAAAAATAAACCCTCAGCTCTTTCTGCAAGTCTCAGTAATACAAAATACTTTTACTTTTCAGTCCTGTTCAAAACGTCCTGGAGTAGAAAGTACAAATACCTGCTCTCAGATGTAGTAAAAGTAAAAATTATCCAAAAAGAGTCTGAAAAACCCCATCTGCAGTCGCTATACAACTCCACAATCCAGGTTAATTTAACATATGTCTGACCCCTCGTGCGGTGCGTACGAGGGGTCAGAGGGGGCGCTGTGTTCAGATGGGTCCGTTATCCGAGCGTTCGGCGTAAAAACGTGTAAAACGCTCCAAACGTGTTGTGTGGGTGCGCGAGCCAACTGCCTCTCCATCTGCTCACACTTCAGGGAGAGCTCAGAATAACAGCCGAGTGTGAAGCCGCTGCACCGGGGAGAAGGTGCGTTGCTAAAGAGCACAAGACCCTGGAGCCTCACTGTGAGCAGTGTTTAAACAGACAGATGGCTTACGCGTCACTTCTATGATTTAAAGGGCCCATATTAAGCTATTTTCTGATCTATGTTATAACGTTTCCTCGTCACAAACAGACCTGGAGTTGTGTTTTGTTTCATTCACACAAGTTTAACACACAACCCCGACATAATTAGGCTGATTTATTGTGTTACTTGAAGAAAAATATTGGGAAAGTGCCAGAACTGAGATTTTTGGGGGTATTTGGTAGAGCGTAGGTGGGCGATTAGAATCCTGCTCTTGATATAAACATCGTTGGTTGAGCGGTCAGATCCACCGACCCACAGATGAACTGTACTGTTGCTGTGTCCTTGGGCAAGACACTTAACCCACCTCGCCCCCTGTGTCTGTATACACTGGTGTATGAATGTTAGTTTGAACAAAGCCTAATGCATTTTCAGCTGTGACGTTATGAGAATCCTATACTGCTCAATGATACTATGTTAGAACACGGAGTTAACACTTATATAATTACAATTGACATTACACATTATTTTTGATACAGAAAAAATCCATTTGAATTTTGATTAAATATTGGTCCAGCATCGTAAAGTCATATTCTACCATACAAATCACCTTGCCCTCACCTTAGTTTAAAAACAAACACGCTAAATATGTTAAGGTTTGAGCCTGAAGTTTAGCCTGAACTGTGTCTCGAAGTTTATGCTAACTCATAAAACATGTAAAAAAAGTGTAAAATATAAAATAAACAACCTCTTAAAATTCAAATTAATTAAAATAAAGACAACCTGATTGTTTTTAAATGCGGAATACTTCAGTTTGTGGTGTTGTTTTAATATTTATTATGCCTCAAAATTAGCATTAGCATTAGCATTGACACACACACACACACACCTCTTTTTCTAAACTTTGGTGGAATATTCGTTTTATTTGTGTTTGTGTATAACATGTTGTCGGTGACATCCAGCCGCAGCTCCCTGTCCACAGCCTGATCTTTAAATATTTATTCATTTTAGCGTGACTCATTGAGATACAATTGGACAGAAAGTGCGACAGTGAGGGAGTCGGGAGCTGCTGTGCAAAGAGCCAATTCATTTGTTTGGTGTGAGCAGGGCGGAGTATTTCACATACACTGCCTTTAATGGGGTGAACAGATGTGCAATGTCAAACTTGAATAGGACTTAACCCGCTGAGGTTTTTAACTCCCTTTTTAAAGCTTCACTATGCAGCTTTCTCAATGGAGCCTCGGCCACCTGCTCATGTCCATTGAGATGTTATTGCTTTGCCTTTAATGTTCCCAAGAGACAAGAAGATGACACCGCTACAGCAAAGTGTGGATCAGATCTGTGGAGAGCCCACCCGTGATTGGTAAATACAACATAGATTAGTTTTGTGTCACTCTGTGGGATATAGCAACCAAAGCAATAACATCTCCATGGAGACAAGCAGGTGGCAGACCCTCCACATACAAAGTTACATAGTGCACCTTTAATATCAAAGTGGTATTGTAGTTTCATCGTTCACTGTTAGCACTGTCCTCCCTCTGTATTTGGAAATCTATCTGTTTGTTTGGAGACTGCCATCAGACAGTGTGGGCTGGACCTGATTGCCGTTGGGACCCGAAGAACCCGTCCATAATAAGCCATAATCAATCATGGGTTCTTGTGAAGTCATTATGTCCAATTGCAGACCTCCCCTGTGCACATGACCAGATGGGGGCCCCGCTGAGCCACAGGTGGTGTCGGCCCACGCTCCCACTTCCTCTGTGGAACAATAAGAAGCCCGAGTGAGCGTGCGTGTGTGAGATGTGCGTGTGTGAGATGTGTGTGTGCGAGCGAGCACATGCGAGATGTGTGTGTGAGTGTGCACATGTGAGATGTGTGTGTGAGTGTGCACATGTGAGATGTGTGTGTGAGTGTGCGCATGTGAGATGTGTGTGTGAGTGTGCACATGTGAGATGTGTGTGTGAGTGTGCCCGTGAGGCACAGCATGTGGGTGTGTATGTGTAAGAGTGTACTCATGAGTGAGTATGCATGTGTGTGTGCACATACGTGAGTGTGCAAGTGAGTGTACACGTGAGTGTGCACATACGTGAGTGTGCATGTGTGTGCACATATGTGAGTGTGCACGTGTGTGTGCACATACGTGTGAGTGTGCACGTGTGTGTGTTCATGAGTGAGTGTACACGTGTGTGTGCTCATGAGTGAGTGTGCATGTGTGTTTTTACGTGTGCGAGTGTGCTTGTGTTCGAGTGTCCACTTGAGTCAATGTGCACATGAGACAGCGCATGTGTGTGTATGTTTGTGCCTGTTCATGTGTGAGTGTGCACGTGTGTGGTTGAGACAATGCATGTGTGTGAGCGTGCACATGTGTGAGCGTGTATGTGTGTGAGCGTGCACGTGTGTGCGTGTACGTGTGTGAGTGTGCACGTGTGTGAGCGTGCACATGATGTGTCAGATGGCTCTCAGCAGAGGATTGGTGACAGACAGATTCATAACTCATGTCAGGTTGAAATGATGAAATATTACAGTATGCAAATGAGCACAAGTTTGATCCAGTCCATTCCATGTGTTTGAGAACATAAACAGTGTCCAGCTTTAACATGTGTAAAATATACTGTTATGTTAGAACAGGAGCTGACCCACAGTTGTATTTTGATTGATTAATGCATGTTTGAGTAATCCTGTATATTCCCGCATTTGAGGCTTGAGTGCTCTGAAAATTTCAGTTTTCAGCTAACCCTGTCAGTGTGGGTCAAACGCTCCGGTCCTCCTCTCTCAAGTGTGTGAGTAAACAGTTTTTCAATGTCTCAGAGAAAAGGACGGAGCACTTGTGAGAGCACACCATGAGTCAGCTGTCAAAGCCATCTCACACTAATCTGCATAAAAACTGCCTCCAAATGGCTCTAAATGAGTCCGGTCAGCTTCAGGGAGCAAAAAACGATTTTTATTAAACCTGAAACAAAATGGGGTCAAATTGACCTCAGAGGAACTCCAGTGTAAGTTAAAAAAAATTCTAAAATGGCAGGAGAGGAAGCTGGAGTGTTAAAAACTGTTAAATTTTCCCCCTGTAGCCCCGTCTTTACCCCATACCCCGCCGGTGCGACACTTTGGTGTTATCTACAAGTGAATGTCTTGTTGTGATTTCATTGATTTGACCTTTCTGTCTTTAACAAAAAATATCGATGTGTACAAATCAGGTTTTACAGACAGGAGGCCATGTGTAAGTGTGAGGGGAACACAGTTGGTGACTATTGTGGCGCCATGCTGTCCAACAAATCTATTCATAATAAAGATACTGCTTCTCCTTATGAGCATTTTACATCGTGTTGTATAGATGCTGCTCAAAAATAATTCATTAGCAAAACAAGAAAAAAGGCAGTTTAAAGAAGTCAAAATCAGAGGCTTGCAGTTTACGCTAAGTATCCACGGCAAAAGAAAAGGGGAGGAGCTAACTACACTGCAACTAACACACCAATTTGTTTACAGTTTTTGTTCTTGTTCTTTCTATTGAACTAAGTGAGTCATACTTAGCATAATCATTCAGGCCCCTAATGGCTGCTCTCACAACTATTAGCATACCGGCTATTGTTTCCATGTTTTGTTTTAGGTTTGAGGATGGAGTTATAGATGGGGCATAGATGATGTCTAAGCCTCCATTCCGTTCAAAGAAGGATTGTCTTTCCTAACAAAAACAGCCTCTTTAACTCTTTTTTTGTGGCTGAGATCTGTACGTCACTACCTTCAAAGCCGTGGTTATTGTGTTTGAGATAAAAATGCACAGCAGACTGGTGTCCTGAGCTGCTCTTGCGACAGCGTAGCTACATTCTCTCATGCATGGCTCCAGAATCATGAGAAGTTAGACGCATTGTCATAGTAATTAACTATTCAAAGCCAAATACTGACAGTTCTCTCTCTCTTTATTTTTTCAGAGCATTTAGAATGACTCTTCCCACATTAATCTGAGCAAATACGGCACCGAGGAACAAACCCTCATTGTACAGTGACACTTTGAGTCACATGGGTCAAATTCACAAACCCAGCTGTGTTTTACCGTCGACATTTTAACACCAGAGATGCCCCGAGCGTAAACGCCATTAAAGGAATAAGTTGTTTTCAAAGACAGGGGGCAGTATGTGATCTCCACAGACCTGACTAGTCCTGATTTCTTCCTGTGGGGCGATCTTAAAGAAAAGGTGTTTGTGAATAAACGTCAGACAATAAACGACTTAAAACGTAATATCGAGGATCAAATAAGAGCCATTAGCCCAGAAATGTTTTTAAATGTTGTGGAAAGTGTTGGATCAGGCTATTCAGGGCCAAACTGAAAATGATGGACACTTACTTGGTGATAAACTCAAGAGTAAGTAAACAAAATTATGTAATAGCTTAAAATCTAAATTATCATTTTATTACAGAAACAAATATTGTATCCCAATGAGTTACAGAAAAGAAATAGTGCAAGCGACCTTACTATCCGTATTGGATTATGGGGATGCGGTGTTTATGCAGACTTCAGCCTCTGCTTTGAAACCATTGGATCCACTATTTCACTCCGCCCTTCGCTTTGTTACAGGTGATGGATTTGAAACTCATCACTGTACGCTCTATGAAAAAGTAGGTTGGCCATAACTGTCTGTTAGAAGAGAACAGCACTGCATTAAGTTTATCTATAAGGGATTACTTCAAAAACTGCCAGAATACCTCACCTGCTTGTTCATTATTGATACCGGAACATTTAACACCAGATCACATGATGCATAAGACTAAGGACGAGCCAGAACTGAGATGGGAAAGAGGCTTTTAGCTGTTTTGCTTCACAAAAATGAAATATGCTCCAAGGAAAAGCAAAACTGGACACGTTGGTGACACAATTGCAATTTAATAATCTGATAACAAACTTTTATACACACACCTGCACTTGTTATTGATGTTTTTTATGGACTTATTTGTTTTGATTGTTTTTTTCGGTTTGTGTTGTATTTTAAACAGGGCACCCATGAAAAAGAGAGCCCAAGTGGGTCTCATTGGGTCCCCCTGTATAAATAAAGATAAATAAAATAAATAAATAAATAAATAAAAACAATTATAACCGTATATATTGCCAAAAATCTCAGAAGGTTCAGTTCACCTACTGCTATAATTTGGTGAGTAAAACTTAAGAATTATAGGAGCTACTGAAGATTTAAAAGTGTCAGTGACCTTTGGATCTCTTTGACCGTATATCTCGAGGTCAACTGTCCTCAAAATGGCACCATATAACATGAAACTGAGACCAGAGCACACTCACGCACTGCATTCTGATATAGGCGAGGCAACAGTCAATGATTCCAGTGTGTTCTGTTTTGTGTATTCGTATGATGGTACAACATGCAAAATAGTTCAAAATAAGATGAAGGAAAACTTAGGTGACAGATTTTTTTCCCTCTTAAAAACGTGAAAAAACAGAAGTAGTTCATTTTAAACAGTTTGCAGTTGTCCAAAGTCGTTCCTCACTTACCTTATGCATTCAGAACACACTAATTATTCACTATGATGAGTTTATAAGCACTTTTCACAAATCACAAAAGGCCAAAGCTAACAACAACTAGCATATAAACAGTGCACTTCCTGATTATCGGACAATGAAACGCAATTAGATGCAGACAGCACGTGGCAAACTTATTTTCAAGAGGCGTTTTGCTCAAATACATGGGGGAAAAAAAATCTAGTACAGGGATTTTTAAATGTTTTTGTTGTTTACTTGGAGGAGACAGAACAATGCAGCGGAGATTAGAGGAGCTATTCTGAGTTTTCACTTCTTCAGAGCAGGGACAGCGTCTTTGTTCTAATTTTAGAGTTTTAACCTTTTGTTTTCTGATGCTATAAAATGAACCACAGCCAATCAGACGAACAGCAGATCGCACCTCCAGCTTATGCAACTAAAAGACCTTTCGAGATTTCCCAAGTGTGAATATGTTAACAGTGAATCGAACCCATCTCTAGCTCTCAAACTTCCTTACACCTCCCTTCCCTTCACCTTTAGTCCTCCAGGTACATCCCAGTTGAGCAGCTCTAATTCAAATGTGGTTGTGGGCGGAGTTTATTTTAACCGTAACCTCAAAACCAGGCCCTAACATTAACCACACAATCCACAAAAACTACTGAGTTAAATCCACAGCAGTCCCAGCCTCACCCTGATGTGTTTGTGAGGGGCACTTCCTCTTCTTCAGCCGCTATTGTTATAGAAGAGGACACAGAGGGAGGACAGGACAACACCCCCCTAATCGTCCCATCACCACCACCACGTGCACACAAACTGATCCTAACCTTAACCATCGTAACTATTTGTCTAACTGTAACATAAATCCTTACCTTAATCTACTTCAGTCCATATTTGAACTTTAAAGGAGCACTCTGTAACTTTTCTGATGGAGTGTCTGTGACCTGCTTGTCTAATAAAAATGTTATTGCTTTACATGGAACATTACTCAGGATGGTATAAGAGAGAGATACTTTATTGATCCTGAGGGAAATTCAAGTTTAGCTGCATAAACACACTGCACTTCTTTGTCGCTTCTGTGTCCCAGTCAAAGGTCTCAGTGTAATTTCTCAGGTAGGGTCAGCAAAAAAATCATCAACATCACAGCAGCTTCCAGGAAGAGCCGGGTGAACACAACAGGAAAGTCTTATAAGCCTCACTCTCACTCTGCTCTTTCATTTGGTGATGAAATAGTCCATTTCTTCGAAATGTTTCCTCTGGAAGGTCTCAGGGTATTTCCTCTGAAAGATCTTCTACCACATTTGCTACCACATTTGGTGTAAAAGCCCGGTAGCATTTCAAAGGTCTATAGCTAGCTCTTTAGCTAGCTCCATCTCCATGGATACAGGAAAAACAAACTGCTTATTTCACACAATCGAACAGTCCTTTACCCGTGTCCTTTGAACTGCACGTGCTGCACTTCTTAGTTGGTTAAAATCCCATGATATGTGTGAGCCAGGTAACCACAAGAGCAGCCAACTACTCAGCTGCCATGGGAGCAGAAAAATAAGCTTATTTATCTTTTATTTACTCAACTGTAGGATTTCTTTCACCCAAAAAATATAACATTGGGTGGTGATTGCGAAGTTTAATGCCATGGAGAATTTAAAGGGGGAAAAAAGAAATAATCGCGTATTTTCTGGACTATAAGTGGCAGTATTTTTCATAGTTTGTCCGGGGGTGTGACTTATACTCAGATACGACTTACATGTGAAATTATTCATATATATAATTTCACATCTTCATTATTGTCACACAGACAACCGCACAAGGCCACTCTAGGCTCGTGCACCAGCATCTACTCGTCTTGTACCATTGTGTCGGTTCATCTACTTCTGGAGCAGGCGGAGTTGTTCAGAAGCTATTCAGCCTGTTGTTCTCTATTTTATTATTATTATTATACGTTGCCTTTAAAGATAAAATGTCTGTTTTTGGTCTCGGATTTTGTAAAATAAATTTCCCCCCAAAAAAGCGACTTATAGTCCAGTGCGACTTATATTTGTTTTATTTCTTCATTATTACACATTACACTCCGGAGCATCTTTTATAGTTCGGAAAATACCGTAATGAACGATTTACGTAATGGGAACCTCGTTTTTATCCCATGAGGAAGACAGGTTCCTATGATGTGAGTGTACAGACTTTGTGAGAAATACCCACCCACACACACGCTCTCACACTTCCACAGGACTGCCACGGTCAACAACAATACCCCGCCGCAGGACACACACACGCAACGTAATAGTACATGTTCAGTATATAGCCATAGAAAGACAGTAATATTTAATGTACCACGACCGTGAAGTACTCTCTATGTGCAACGCTACGAAACATCAGCTTATTGTACGTTCACTATGCTGCACTATGAAATCATAATATGTGTGAAATACTGGATCTTTGACTGTCAGGGTGATGGAAATGAACAGTTAACAGCCGATAAGTCCCTAAAATGGCGTCCGCAGCAGGAATGAGTTAGACTAAAACTCATGAATGTTTTGCATCACAGTTAGAAGTTTTAAAGCAGACCTATTGTATTGTAGTTGTATTTGCTCTAAAGTTATAATCTATGACACCTGTAAATCATTACGTTATAATTTGCACATTTTAAATCGTATTATTCACTAAAACGACGAAACATTAGAAATCCGCGGTGCCCAATGGGAGCTGCCGTCGCCGTAAACATAAAAAATCAAAAAATTGCATAGGTCTGCTTTAAAAATGACAGTGACTTCTTTGACCTGCTGTTGCACGTCATGTTATTGTGAAAATGTTTTGCAAATACTGTTAAATCAAAGCACGGTCAGCAGAAATGTCATCCGCCGTTTTTTTTTTCCTCTTTTTTTTGTATTATGCACAAACAATAAACGTGAATCTGAGTGAAGTCCTTCTATGACCAGTGAGCCGTTATAGACCGAGGGAAATGAGAGGCGTTGACTCAGATGTTCCGTTATAACTCCTGCGTAGGACTGTAACGGTAACACACTTCGAAGTATGGCATATTTCTGAAGAAAATATAAATTATAAACGGTAATATTGAAATTAATGTATGCCTCTGACACAATAAGTATCCCCGAAAAAATATGTTATAGTATGGTTAAAAGCATGAACTGCAAGAAATATACAGCACAATGAAACACTTCCTTTTAGCCCAGTGCTTCTCAATTATTTTCTATCATGCCCCCCTATAAAGAAGAACCCCCCCCCCCCCAAAAAAAAAAATAAATAAAATAAATGAAATGATATAATGAAATTTTATTAAATATCAAAAAAAAAAAAATTAAATAAACATCAAATAAATAAATTAAAATTAAATAAATATCAAAATAATACATTAAAATTAAATAAATATCAAATTAAAACAAGTAATTTAGCGATTTGGTACGCCACCTTATATGATGCTCAGTGCTCGCTGCTTTAAGTGACATTTACAAAGCGGATGATTGTTGTTAATATTTGACACGTTTATGCTGAAAAAACTCCAGCGTCTTATCAGCGTGACTGAGGTGTAATGAGGTGGCGCCTTAACTTATTTGGCTTCATACTGTCCACGTGTCCCACCGGAGTCACGGTGAAGCCAAGTGCTAAATACTCATCAGACTCCTCCTCGTCTTATTTTTCTTGTGACTTTACCTCCGTCTATATCCGCCTTTCTTTTCATCCCTGTTAAAATGTTTTCCATAGTGTCTCTTTAGCAAAAGTGTTTCTTGTTCACTGTCCTGTGTCACGATCTGTTCGCTCTGTCCTGCTCTTTGCTGTGCGCGCGCTGTGTACAGTACTACAGTGTCATACGCGGAGTCACACGCGCCCCCCTGGTATCTCGCCCCACTATTTGAGAACCACTGCTTTTAGCCCAAATCTCATCATAGAAGAGAAAAATAAGAAAATTCGTACTAAGAAAAAGTACCCATAGAGCTCTTCTGTCTGAGAGGCCGAAAAGAGGCTGGAGAAGGAACATCGTGATACTGTCGCCGACCATAATCTGTATAAAGAAGTGAGTGTGACGTCACCCACAGCGTTCGGCTCCAGTCAAATGAAGCTCATCCAGGTTAGCAGTTATAGCGGCCAATTTGGCGCAGAGTTTCATATTTGGAATTCTGACCGTGAGTATTTTAGCAACCAAAGAGCCAATCTGGAGCGGGGCTGTTGAAGGTAACAGCCGTTCCCGTCCGCATCGCTTGTTTAGAAGGGAGCGAGCGCTTAGCGACACTGTCAATCAAACCTGTTGGTAACGCAGCAACCTCAGAGGAAGGAGGCACCTGATTTGTCTGTTATTAATGTTCATATCTTGATTTAGCAAAATAAAAACATCAGGGTCATGTAGAGCGGGTTAATACGAACATTTTAAGACCAAAATGTCGAGTCTGACAGCAGCAGTTACAAAGAGAGGGCTGATGTTTTCTACAAGGAGCACCCTCGTGAGGAACTGTGTGTTAGTACATTTGGAATTTACACAATGGCAGGAAATGCCATCAGTTTAGTCCTGGGACGACCCCTGACCTCCTGATTTAACAGAGGGCCATTACGCAGGGCTAGGCTATTAAAGGCCCTATATTACACAGAACTGACTCTTCTGATCTTTATGCTGTGTTATAATGTTCTTACTTCTTCAAAAACATACCTGGAGTTGTGTTTTGTTTCATTCACACAAACATCAAAATGCTCTGTTCCACCTTGTGATGTCATGAAGTGGTAGTTTTCAAGTTAGCAGCTCTTTTTACCTTTAGTTCAGTAGAGATTGGTAACATTGGTAGAAATGCAAATGATTCTAGTGAAGGTGTATGGAGTTTAAAAACACAAAGGGACACTTCCTGTATTACCATATGATGACATCACAAGGTGGAACAGAGTGTTTTCAGTTTGAGAGAAGAACTCAGGCTAAATATGCAGGATTTGTGTTTTAAACTGATGATCCTGACGAGTCTCATAATGAGTCTGGTTCTGAGCAGGTCTCGTTTAAACAGACACAAGGACAAGTTTTCCGTCCTCTCTCTGCCTGTCACTCTCACTTCTTCTCCCGTGTCTCTTCCATCTTTCCTCCCTTTCTCTCTCCTCAGCCTCCTCTCTCTCCCACTCCCATTCTTTCTCCTCCCTTTGGCTTTTCTCCCTCCCTCCTCCTTTCTTTCTCCTCTCCTCCCATTCATCTCAATCCCGTCTCTTTCCTAACTTTCATCTATCTCTCCCTTTCTTTCTCCTCTCTACTCTCTCCTCCCCTCCCTGTGTCCGTCTTCCTCCTTTCTCTTTCCTCTCCCTTTCTTTGCCATGGAATCAAACACCCACCCCTATCTCCCTCTTTCTCCTCCCTTTCATATTTCTAGCATCTCTCCTCACTTCCTTTCTCCTCACTTTCTCCCTCTCTCCCCATCTTTCTGCTTCCTTTCTCTCCTCTCTTCCCTTTCCTCTCTCTCCTCCCTTTCATCTCTCTCTTTTCTCTCTCCTTCCTTTCATCTCTCTTCTCTCTCCTTCCTTTCATCTCTCTTCTGTCTCCTCACTTCCTTCCTCCTCACTTTCTCCTTCTCCCCATCTTTCTGCTTCCTTTCTCTCCTCTATTTCTCCTCTCCTCCCTTTCATCTCTCTCGTTTCTCTCTCCTTCCTTTCATCTCTCTTCTCTCTCCTCACTTCCTTTCTCCTCACTTTCTCCCTCTCTCCCCATCTTTCTGCTTCCTTTCTCTCCTCTCTTTCTCCTCTCCTCCCTTTCCTCTCTCCCTTTTCTCTCTCCTTCCTTTCATCTCTCTTCTCTCTCCTCTCTTTCTTTCTCCTCACTTTCTCCTTCTCCCCCCTAGTTTTCTTCTTTAATTTCTCTCCTTTCCTCCTGGTCTCTTTCTTCCTCTCTCTCTTTCCTCTACTCCATTCCTTTGTCCTCCCTCTGGCTCCCTCACCCCTATTTCCCTCTCTCTCCTCCCCTTCATATCTCTCCCATCTCTCCTCACTTTCTTTCTCCTCACTTTCTCCCTCTCTCCCCATGTTTCTGCTTCCTTTCTCTCCTCTCTTTCTCCTCTCCTCCCTTTCCTCTCTCTCCTCCCTTTCATCTCTCTCTTTTCTCTCTCCTCCCCTTCATATCTCTCCCATCTCTCCTCACTTTCTTTCTCCTCACTTTCTCTTGTGACACGTTTTTCAATGCAATAAACGCAATCAAAGTGAAAAATAAAAAATCAAAAAAATCAAAAAAGTCACATACTGTAGCTTTAAAGAAAGTACAGTTATTTTATTTGTCTAAAAAAAATGTTGTTTTATAACACTTTAAAAATTCATGTCAAGTTAAGTACTACTACTACTTCTATCCTTCACGTCACTTTCTTGTCTGCATGGAGATAAATAAGCTCAATGCCATAGTGTGGAGCATTTCAGACAAAGTAAAGACATCATGGAGAAAACCCTACCACAGAAAAGTTACACGGAGTATCTTTAAAAGGCACATTGTATTATAACAGATTCAAAAAGTAGAGGCATTATTCACCCTAAAGACGTGCTTGTTGCCATGGGAAGTATTCAGTTTTCAATAAAATGTGGAAGCTTAGCGTAGTTGGATCTTGTTACTTCTTATTGTTTTGAAAATGCTACATTCGGCCTTTTGTTTTTGACACTCTGAGTCGCCTCTCCTTTGCTCTCTGTGCTAAGTCCCTCCTCTTTCAGAGCGCCATCACAACACAATCAGCGTCCATCCCTAAAATGAAACTACTGCACATCACATCAGGTTTGTCAAGTTGCTGTGCGGTTTTGTATCGTGTTTTTGTGTATTTATGGAGAATTGTCGTGTGGGAGCGTGGGTGACGTTGGCTTGTGGGCAAATACGGCCTGAGAGAGATCACTAAATTACTCAAACACGCACGGATGACGTCTAAAACCTCTTCAGACATGTTTTTGACGAGGGAACAACGTTAAAACATGGTAGAAAGCTCGAAAAAAAAAAAAATCTATTTTGTCTCATACTCCCTCTTTAACAAAGCAGCCATTTTGAAAGTATTTAAAGTATTTAGCTGGAGCGTGTGAAGTCAATCCCCAAACACATAACGTTAAACCCGTGGGCTCCCTGCCGCTGTGAGGTGAGCGCTTGTGTTACGCAGTTATGAGACGATGTAACTGTAGCGTGTTTGCTCCTGACCGCAAGTGTGTCAGACGCAGGATGTGGCTCCTTCAGATGTCTCACTCAGCTCCTCTCGTAACGCAGCACACAAACTGCAAACACGGAGATGAATCAATGCACAGGTCTGAGCGGCCTCGTTTGGCCTCGTTTGGCCTCGTTTACATTTGACCATGAGTTTTTTTTCAACCAATTTTGAGTCACGGCAAACGTTTTAGTTGGAAACTCTGCAGCACGCCATCGACTTAAAAGTACAGCTGAACACTAAATGTACTTTTTCTGCTACATAACTGTGGATATGTTGTGTAAATAGGTGTAAATTGTATTTTGTCCTGTCCTTTAGGAGGTAAATCTGTGCCTTTCTGGTCAAAAACTGTGTATGTGCTGCCTCCAGTGGCCACTTTGACTTTGTGATTAGCTTAGTTTAGTTTGTTGGTTTAGTTTAAAGGGAGAAACTACAGGCAAAACTTTTTTTTTTTCATTTATTTATCGCGTTTCTGTTTTGAATGTCACAAAAATTGGGTTCGATTTTGGCCGTTTTTTAGGCTGCCTTATTTTTTACACGAAAACGCTGCAAGATTATACACGTATCTTATATTTTTTGGAGTAAACTACAGCAGAAGTTTTAAGATTTTTCCTATTCACCTGCAGTGTCTCGCCTTATTAACAGGGGCCACCATAAAAGAGATGCTTTTTACCAGATTAAGCTAAAGCTAGTTTCCATCTGCAGCAGGTTATGAAAGCTAAAACTGCTGGAAAATTGTCTATTCCACGTTTAAACTCGCTGAAATGCTTAGAACGAGTCTGCTGATGATTTATGGACTTAAAACTGAGCAGGAATATTACCTTTGATGCAACAATCTTGATGCAAACTCAGTGTTTTGTGACTGCTCAGAGGCAAACGATTCCTGAAACCAGCGTGAATGAAGAGAAATGCACCTCCAGGTATGTTTTTTTTAAGTGTGGTTAAAGGTTCAAAAAAGACAATTTTGCATAAAGTGTTCTTTAAATCCATGTGGGGAACCAATAACTTCAATTGCATATTTTCCAAGGCACACCTGTCTAATGCTCAAGGCACACCGGCGTTCCCTGCACGTTGGCTAGAAATCTCTGAATTATACAATTGGATTTAGTTTTTCATTTTGATTTTTGACTTCAGGGCCACATGCACACTCCCGGGTAGGAACGTCAGGCTTCAGTGTCATTCAGTTATTGAGAAGAAACACTATTTGACAATTCACAATTATTGACAACATTTCCAAACAGTGAAATCCTTAATTTTCCAAGCGCAGATGCCAACTCAAAGCGCAGCGCACAGACGGGAGCCGCGAGCCGAGAGCCCCGTGGACGAGATTGAGATCATGACCTGCACTGGCTCTAAATTGTGATTTCAGTGTTGGAAATGTCAAGACAAATAAAGCTGCTTTGGTTTGGAGTTTGTCCCCAGGAGACGCCGAAGGGAGGGACACACAGCAGCACAATGGGATTTTTACATTCAAAAGATTTCAAATGAATCATTTAAAATACTTTTTAAACCAATTTTAATAACTATTTTAATTGTATTACTTCTGTTTAATATGGATGGTTGGGATGATGGGGGATGGTGGAGATGTTTGGGATGGTCGGAATGATGGGGATGGTCATGCTGGTTGGGATGATGAAGATGATCGGGATAGTTGGGACGGTTGGTATGGTTTGTATGGTTGTGCCGGTTGGGACAGCTGGGGTGTTGGGACGGTTGGGACAGTGAGGGATGGTGGGGATGCTTGGGATGGTCAAGATGGTCGGAATGATGAGGATGGTCGGGATGGTCGAGATGATGAGGATGATTGGAATGGTCGGGATGGTCGGTATGGTTGGGACGATTGGTATGGTTGGGATGGTTCGGACAGTTGGGACGGTTGGGACGATTGGGACAGTTGGGATGGGTGGGACGGTTGGAATGGTTGGTATGGTTGAGATGGTTGTGACAGTTGGGACGGTCGGGGTGATTGGGACGGTTGGGATCGTTGGGATGGTTGGGGATGGTGGGGATGTTTTGGACGGTCAGGATGGTCGGAATGATGAGGATGGTCGGGATTATGAGGGTGATCGGGATGGTTGGGATGGTTGGAACAGTTGGTATGGTTGGGACGGCTCGGACGGTTGGGATGGTGGGGACGGTCAGTACAAAAGAGACGGTCAGGATGGTCAGGATGGTTGGAACGGTTGGGATGGTCGGGACAGTTGGGACGGTTGAGACGGTTGGAACGGTCGGTATGCTTGCGATGGTTGGAACGGTTGGGACTGTTGGGATGATTGCTATAAATAAAACTGTGAAAAACATTGTCCATTCTCAACTCAGTATATAATCTCAGGGACTTCGTTTTATTTTTTTTTATTTTTTGCCTTATTCTCATTTTCAAGCATGATTTTCTTTATTTCAGCTAAACAAATGACAAAATATTCTCGTCTTTACTGTTGGCGGGGATCAAATTGGGGACAAATCAATGGTTTTGGAGACTGGGGACACAAGGTTCAAAACTGAGACTGTCCCGGGAAAAGAGGGACCATAGAATATACAAACAAGTGGACGCAGTGAGTGTGACGTCATCGTGTTTAGCTCCAGTCAAATGAAGCTAATCGAGGCTAGAGCAGCTATAGTGGCCAATTTGTAGCCTTGGGATGTTAAGTCATCTCACTCTACAGCTCAAATCTTAGCCCCAAAATATATCGTTCCAGTTTTCACATATTGAACAATAAGTCAATATAGTAATTATGCTGAGAGGCCTAACTGTGCCCCAGCGTGGAGCTCCTCTGTTTGTCAGCCTTGGCTCCGGGATGACATTGGGGTGTGCTGTCCCGCTCGTCCTCTGATTACATTTGTATTATATTCACATTTTACGGCTGGTGGAACGGTTCGATCGTAAATCTGCCGCCCGTAGAGTGATTACTGATGCGTGTGAGGACAGCGAGCGGCGGGAGAGTGTCTGCGCTGACCAAAGACTGAACAAAAGAGGGAAAATCAGCGTCTTCTTTGTATCGCGTTGTAATGTTCCTTCGTCAAAAAACATGCCTGAAGAGGTTTTAGAAATCATCCGTGCATGTTTCAGTTGTTTCTCTCCCAGGATCTAATCAATCCCACCGTACAGTTAGCGCTAAGATCCTGCGATGCTCCGCCCACAAGCCTACGTCACCCACGCTCCCACACGACAATTCTCCATAAATATAGAGTTTATAGAGGTCTAAACTACAGTTAGCACAGAATCATATCATCTGGAGGAGGGTATTTAGTTTCCATACACTTCTATAGTACCTAAATAATTCCAGATTCTATAAGATTCCACAGCCCTAATGTGGAGTCGCTCAACATCAAAACTGGAACTAAACGAGGTCCAAGCCAACTAACTTTCTGGAGGTGGCACTAAGTCGGGGACAATAAACAATAGTATCGTTTATTGTGATAAAAAGGGTTGACAATAATCGATCGTGGGGCGTTTTATATAATCGTGATAATCGCCAACAAAGATAATCGCCATTATATCACCCGGATGGCCGGAAAAAAAACGAGGAGAGGAGTCAACGTCGGTGGTGGGACAAAGGGGTGTGTTGTGCCCCAGAGTCTTAGGGGCCCAGAATTGGACTCTCTTCCTTTTAATTTGTATTACAGGGGGGGCGATGTGAGGATTATTGCCCCACGGCCTCCAAAATTTCAATCGACAACCCTGCTCATCCATAATATTCTCTGTTTATTCATATCCATCACAAATCGAATCATTATCGTGATGTAATCGTTAATCGCAATTATTTTGGGCATGATAATCGTCACATAAACTTTAACTTCTAATATCGTCCCATGTCTAGGTGGCACCAAGTCACACAGTTTATGTCATAGTGGGAAAGATTATAGCCAAAGAGACATTTCCATTGAAAGAAGCAGGAGAGGGCCCTTCTCTAGTCCAAATGAGAGTCAGGTTTGTGGAGATGCAAGCTCGCTCACAGTACACATGTTTCTCAAAGTTTTTCATGATGTTGTTGTGTCCTTGAGTGGCTTGAAGGTGGAAAAGCTCTGTATAATTCACCATTTATTGTACAGTTGTCCCTCACTATATCGCGGTTCACCTTTCTCTGTTTCGCGGATTTTTTTTTGTACAATTTCTCATGCTTTTTTACAGTGTATAAACGTGCATTGTGTTCTGCGTCCTGATTGGCTGTTGGACTGTAGACCATTGTCCATCAGTCTCCTCCGTGCCGTGTCTCCTGTACACCAGAAAATGTGTTCAGACAAATTTACCCAGGGTTCCATTTTAGGTCCTATACTTTTTAACCTGTACATGCTCCCTCTTGGTGATGTCATCAGGAGACATGGAATCAGCTTCCACAGCTATGCAGCTGATACACAGCTTTACATCTCCATGTCTCCTGATGACACCAGCCCAGTGGATGCTCTTTTTAACTGTATTTTAGACATCAAATCCTGGATGGCAGAAAACTTCCTCCAGCTTAACCAGGACAAAACTGAGGTTTTAATCATCGGTCCTGAGGCCCAGAGAGAGAAACTTTTACCCAAATTACAGTCACAGTCTTTTAATCCATCATCACAAGTAAGAAACCTGGGCGTTATTTTTGACTCTGAGCTGACTTTTATTCCACACATTAAAAACATCACAAAAATTGTTTTTTACCATTTGAAAAACATATCCAGAGTCCGTCCCATTCTCTCTCGGGCCAACACAGAGACGCTGATGCATGCTTTTATCACCAGTCGTATAGATTACTGTAATGCCCTGCTCTCTGGTCTTCCCAAAAAGGCGATTTCAGGTCTACAATTATTACAAAATTCAGCAGCACGTGTCCTGACTAAGACCAGGGGGCGGGGCCACATTACACCGGTATTAGAATCCCTGCATTGGCTCCCTGTGTGTTTCAGGATCGATTTTAAAGTTCTTTTACTGGTTTTTAAATGTCTTAATGGTCTTGGGCCTTCTTATCTTACAGAACTGCTTTTATCCTATGAACCCTCGCGGCCCCTGCGCTCCTCCGGCAGCAGGCTCCTAGTTATTCCCAAAGTCAGGACACACACGCATGGAGAGGCCTCTTTCCAGTTTTATGGCCCCCGTCTATGGAACAGTCTGCCGGAGGACCTCAGGGCCGCAGAGAACATTCAGGTTTTTAAAAGCAGGCTCAAGACCCATCTTTTTAGCATAGCTTTTGATTAGTATTTATCATTTTAGTTTACGTCTCTATTTATTTAGTCTTATTTAGGCTGGCTAGTGTGTTTATGTTTTACTTATGTTTTATTTACTTGTTTAGTTTTGACTTATTTTATTATTTATTGATTATTTTATTATTTATTTTATTATTTATTGACTTATTTATTAGTTTTGACTTATTTTATTATTTTTAATCATTTTAGATTTGCCAGTGTTTCCTCTGAGGAGCCCTCTGCACCGGGAGCTGTGGTTGGCTGTGGCTGCTGGGCCCTGGCTCGTGGGCCCTGGAGGTTTGGTCTTGACCTCATCTCTTCTCTGGGCCCTGGGCTGGTGTCCTGTGGCTGTGGGTGACCCTGTTCCTGGTGCAGATGGTTCCTCTGGTGGTTCTCTCTCTCTCATCTGGTTCATCTTTATCCAGCCTGTTCCACTTAAACATATTTTAAATGAAACTGAGGTATTTTAACATGTGTTGAGGTGGGGGGTGGGAGTGTGTGTTGGGGTGGGGGGTTGTTTGGTTATGATTATTGATGTGTTGGGGTTGGGTTGTTGGGCTGTCGGGTGGCTGGGTGGGTTTGGTGGGTGGGACTGATTTTAATGCTTTGTAAAGCACTTTGTGTTACTTTTTTTTTTGTATGAAAAGTGCTCTATAAATAAAGTTTGATTTGATTTGATTTGATTTACATAAACGTTGGATCGCAGTGTGACTCTGAAGTGCTGTGTGTTTGCAATTTGTTTTCTCCCCGACAAAACCCACAATGTCGATGAAACGTTCAAAGGCGCCTACGAAGATTTGAACTTTGAGAGAGTTTAAACAAGAGAGAAATGTGAGAAAATGTTAACGCCTGTGTGAGAAAAGTGTATAAAGTGTGTGGTGAGGGGTTTTACAGACAAAAAACATATAGAATAACTGTAAAAAATAAAGCTGAATCATGGATTTCGCCTATTGCGCTGTAAACGAGGGAAAACTTTATTTGTTTTTCTGGCTTAAGATTGTACAAATTCACTTTCCCATCGTACCCCGGGAAACAACATGGATGCAGTAACACAACCCACAACCCTTTAGTTTCTGGGCAAACACTCACCCCGCTGCACCACTACCACCCCACAGATAAAAATAGCAGTAACTATACATTCATTTATGTCAGTGACAGTGTGGCATTTAAGTGTTCAGCCGTGTACTGTAATTAAGCCTGTCCAAATGAATTACAGCAGTTTGTAATTAGCACGACTCCGGCTGCCCCTCACATCACTGACGACTTAATCAGAGGCTGCTATCGTTAGCTAGCACTCATCAACACGCTAAGACTGCTAACACGGCTAACGACGGAACTCTCTCAACCTCGCTGCGCACTATAGCACGGGAGCAAAGTACAAATATACTGTAAGTACGCACGTAATTAGTAGTAGTAATTAGATTAAGTGTCATTTTCCTGACTTGATTTTTAAAGATGTTCTTGTAGCTGTCACCACGTGATCTTAGCGAGTTAAATTTAAAGGGCCAGTGTTTCGCTATTTCCTGATTTATGTTATAATGTTGTTTTCTCATCACAAACAGACCTGGAGTTGTGTTTTGTTTCATTCACACACGTTTAACACACAATTCCTGCATATTTAGGCTGAGTTTTTCTCTCAAACCAGAAAACACCCAGTTCCACCTTGTGATGTCATGAGTTAATACAGGAAGGTCTCCAAGTTCTGTGTTTTTAAACTCCACAAACCTTCACTAGAATCATTTGGATAATTTCAGCTCTGGATTTGCCGATCTGTACTGGACTAAAGGTCAAAGGAGCTGTTAACTTGAAAACTACCACTGCGTGACATCACAAGGTGGAACAGAGCATTTTGAGCTTTGGAAAAGTGTTACTCAAACATGTGTGAATGAAACAAAATGTAACTTCGGGTATGTTTTCCATGAGGTAACAGCGTTATAACATGACTTAAAGCTCCATGAGTCCATTTTGCGTGATGTAAGACCTTTAAAATCATAAATGTAACAAACTACAAACACTTATAACATCATAACATCGCCTGCTCTGATTGGCCAGAGCCTTAAAAGAAGGTGACAAGTTACAGGCTAGATCTGTGGAGAGGCTTACAGTAAGAATTAATAAATGCAAGACAGAAAGGATTAATGCAATATTGTGAAACGTTCCAAGTAAAGCCATAACATCCTCATTTAGAAAGGCATGCCCTCCACCAGAAAAGTTACATAGTGTGACTTTAACTCGTGGATCATTATGTTAAAATTTGCACATGTTTAATCACAATATTCATCTAAAACAATTTAATAAAAGAAAGAAAACTGCGGAAGGAGCTGACGTCGCCATAAACCTCATCAAAACAAAAACTCGGTCCACTATGAGCAGCAGATTATTTTTCATTTGTACCAAAACGAGTTCTGCTAAATCCTGAGCGTATTACAGATTAAGAAAATGAAACTGTAAATATGGTGTCTTGTAAATAAGCAATTAAAGATTTCTCACACATGCACAAGTCACTCCAGATACAACTTCGGGTGAGTAAATGGTGATGGGAAACAACTAAAACATGGTTAAAATCCAAATCCTAATATATAGTAATCCATAATTCTATGTTGATCACACTTTCTGTCTCACTTCCTGGTTTGGACGATGTGCCACAGAAGGTGCTGCACACTGTGTATCCTGTCTCTACAGAGCTGTGGTTGCACTTCCTGTTACACAATGACAATGGGGGGTAGTAACGGTACAGTGGGTTAAAGGTTTTTATGTTTTTATATTTAGATTTAGTTTTGTGGATTGTCCTTGTGCTAAGTATTTATCATAGGTTTACATTGGTTCAGTGGCCGTTTCTGATGGGAGAAAAGTTGAGAAGAAAAATACAAAAAATACCGGAAATAGTGGTGAGTTTTGAGAAAGAATCACTCCACCTACACCACCAGTCAAAAGTTTCGACACACCCTCTCATTCAAGGGTTTTTGTTTTTCTTTCTTCATGTTTGCTACTTTCTGCATTTTATACACATACAGAAGACATCAAATATATGAAGCAAAATGTAGGGAATTATGTAGTAGAGAAAAAAGTTAAATAAATATACTAAATATTTTTGGCAAAGCAAAGGGTGGATACTTTGAGAATTTTAATATAAAATATATTTAGTAGAGTTATTTACTTTTATTTCTTTGCTACATTATCACATATATCTTACCTCTTATATTCAATGTTTTCTGTTTGTATATAAAATGTAGAAACTTGTAAAAATAAGTGGACAAAGTGAGTGTGATGTCACCCACAGCGTTCAGCTTCAGTCAAATGAAGCTCATCGAGGCTAGAGCAGTTACAGCGGACAATTTGGTGCCGAGTTCCATAATTGGAATTCTGGTGCAAGTATCATAGCAACCAAAGAGCCAATCTGGAGCAAGGCTGTTGACGGTAATGCTCCCTTAGCAATGCTGTCAATAAAACTTGTTGCTAACGCTAGCAGGATCAATCTGACATCAGCAGTTACAGAGAGAGGGGCCACAGTTTTTCAGTTTAAAGTGAAATGGAGCCAGAGTCTGGTCCAAACGTTTGACTGGAGAGTGTTAGTCACCAACACAGGAAACTCCATCCAAAAATGTAATTTTAATCATTTATTTGCAAGGTGTTTTTTCTGACAGTTTATACCTTAACAAAATGAGGTATTGTCAATTCTTTATATTTGTCTAATCATAACTAAAGTTTTGGCCTTTGTAAACATTATAGGTAACACTAATGGAATTACCTTGTATATCAAAATGTCCAACCAAGGTAATGCTAACAACACACTTCCTGATTCTCGGATGATAGAAAACAGTTTATAATTAGATGGCATGAGATAGCCATGGACTGGGAAGAATGGGATGCATGCAGTACTCAGTAACTCCTACGGCTGTAAATGTCAAGTACAATTATATGCTACATTATTACATTATTAGGGAGTATTCTGCTAAATTGACTTTGTGGAGCTTTCTACCATGTTATAACATTGCCCCCTCATTAACAACATGCCTGGAGTGTTTTTTATATGTCATGCATGTTTGGCCCAAGAGCCATCTCTTCTGGGTTATATTCCCTCTCTATGGTTAGTACAATTCTGTACAAGGCTCCGCCTACAAGCCTATGCCACCCCTGCTCCTGCACGGCTATTTTTTATTTATTTATATATATATATACAAAACCACAATACAAAACTATACACAACAACGTGGCAAACCTGATGCAATGTAGAAGTTTCATTAGTGGGATGCATCTGATTGTGTTGTTCTGAAGCGCCGAGAGCAAATTGAGGCGAGACTCTCAAAAACAGAGCGTCAAAAACAAAAGTGAAATTTACAAAACATTTCAATACATTGTTTTCAGTGAATATGGCATTTTCAAAACAATAAAAGGTAACATGGGGATCTAAATATGTTATGTGTTAGTGGTTAATAGTGTAATCCCTCTCTTCTTCTGTGGTTCGAGTGTAAGTGTGAGCGCAGTGTGTGGTGTGGTTCTGGTATTTTTGGTACATTCTTCACAGAAAATAGGTCAAGTTAGAGGTAGAAATAATGCATTAAAATAAATGTGTGTTTGGTCTGTTTGACCCAAATATCATAAGGAGCAGTATGATACATCAGTGGCTGAAGTGTTGAGTGGTAGTCTTGTGTACATAAGGTCGGCAGTTCCTTCTGCTGTTGTGTTCTTGGGCAAGACACTCCAATCTTTCTTCACTAAGTCTGTGGTTTGTCATTGAGTGATCAGTGGTGATTGGAAAGGCTGTTGGCTCAGAGTATTATAATTAAAGGTGCACTATGTAACTTTTCTGGTGGCCATACATGAAGATGTTAATGCTTTGCCTTCAATGTTCCAAAGTACGGCATTAAACCTCTACCTTGTGTCTATTCAATTACAATGATTCGCTCAGAAATGTCTTAAAGTGGACCTATTGTTCAAAATTGACGTTTTAGAGCTGTTAACCATATTATAGTTATTTTCTACTCTCATGTACTCTTTCAAAGTGCTATTCAGAGTGAGTCATACATGTTTAAGTCATTGTATTCCCCTGTATTCAAGACGTCATTACTTTGATCTACCTCTTTTTCACAGCTACCGTACACGTCCACTGTGACGCACACACTTTTTTCTCCATTTTCACTTTCTTCATCGGTCATACATGTAGAATTCGGCAGCATCGTGTAGCCATTTTGGAAGAAATTAACAAAAAATTGGAGGCAGCATGCGGCGCTTTGTTGTGAGGAACAGGTGGGAATCGGCTCCTTATAGCGCACTGGGCTCCGCAATTTTCAAATTTGGAAGTTAACGGACTTGTTTCTTCGTAGATCAGTACTGTGATTTCAAATGTCTAAGATTGAACATAATGATCCATAACATAGATCATAACTGCAGACAAAGTCACATTTCTCAGTGTATTCTGTGTTTTCTTGTTTTGAACACTTCCCGGGCTAATGATGCTGCTCCACTTCTGTCTGGGTCACAGTGTTACAAATCCGGCGGGGCGCACATTCGTACAGTGTGTTACGGATCAGGCAGGCTCTCAGTGGGGGGTTAGCTCCGGTTGTGTCAAAGCCAGGTGAGAAATGAGTGAAAGCACAGAGAGAAACACAATGCTAGCTTCAACCGCATGACCCTCTTCCCCAAATGTGTCCAAACAAGATGTATGTGTGCACTGTCCTGTTTATGTGCCGGACTGTGGAGCAACTTAGGGCCTTAGGCGGTTACAACCAGGACGCTAGCAAGGACACTCAAAGCTATTCTCGATGGGATATTTAGTTGGCCCATTTCAGCTAGGAAATCTAACCCACAGCCTCCTTACTAAGAGGAGGAGGCCGGCTAACCACTCCGTCACAGTAACACAGGGAGGACATGCAAACTCCACTCAGAGAGATTGTTCTTATTTAGTATGATTATGAATTCTGTGTAGATGGATATATTTGTGGAAAGTATGCTTTTAGAGTGCACATTGGCTGTGTTAATATAAACTAAACTGTAGTAATCCGAGCCTTCACCCTGGTGCGTTTCGTTTCACATCAGCCATATTAGTCTTGATTATGACTCATATCAATATTGTTTTTCATAAGAGCAGCATTTATCATTAGGCGTCTTGGCAGGGCACCAGCATCATACTCATAAGTGCATATAAATATTCATATGTCAGAGAACAGTGTACGTGGTATTTACTATTACTCTCACAGGATTATAGTGGAGGTATGTTTTTTTTTTTTTTGTCCAAGTCAGTTTCAAGTTCTCATTGTTCAAATCAAAGTTACTTAAAACTTAGGACTCCTATAGAAGCTTAAAAGGTCAAGGGTTAAGCTACACTTTATTGTCGCCATAGGGAAAGTTGTCCTCTGCATTTGACCCATCCTTCAGTCCCGTTGGTTTAACCTGTCAGGAGCAGTGTGCCCCACAGTGTCGTGCTCGGGGCCAGCTGCAGATCCTGAGCTTGGCTTGATCAGGAAAATCACAAACTCTTGAGAATCTTTTTTTTTTTCTCCAACTGAAGTGTTTGCGTGTAATAAGTCAACCAATCACAGGGCAGCATTGGGGTTTGGACCGAAGCCAACGCAAAATGAACCAAAACAAACACGGTGATGCCGACAGACATATTTCAGCCTATTTTAGATGAAATACTGACTATTTTATTCTTGAAAAACATGCATGGGGGGGTTGATGGGGGAAATCCAGAGCACATGGAGAATATCCACCCAGACATAGCGAGAACACGGAAACGTCACACAGAAACGAACCTGAAACCTTCTTGTTGTGAGGCGTGAGTGCTAGCCGCTCAGACACAGTGCTGCCCAAAGAAGCTTCCTCTCACCTCCATGTTTTTCAACCCTCCACATCCCCATCTCCTCCACAGTGACCCCATCTCTTATACGAGGTTCGTCGCTCTCCTCCACCAGTGTCTAGACTCCTCCCCCAGTGTCTAGACTCTGCCTCTCGTGTCTAGGCTCCGCCCCCAGTGTCTAGGCTCCGGGGCGGTTGATGTTCCACCTCACATCCTGGTCATTCATCTCCCTCATAATGCTCAGGTCTCTACCAGTGTCTATGCACCAAAACTATACATCACACTCTGTTTAGTGTGTCTAGTTTGAATGGTCTGTACATTTGAAATATCCATATATAAGTCTGCAGTACAAGCCCCGTCTCTTCTATATGAATAATAGATTGTAAGTCTGATGGCGTCTGCAGAATAATAATGTCCATATGAATCATTAGCTCATTCCAACAGTGTAATTACAGTGTTTGGGGCTAACCTTTGAGTTGTGCTAATGTGGGCAGTGCCTCTGGGCTTCAGTCTGCTCCTATGGGACACACAGGGCAGGGGCTAACACACACGAACACACACTGACACACACTGACACACACGAACACACACTGACACACACTGACACACACTAACGCACACTGACACACACTGACACACACGGACACACACGGACACACACTGACACGCACTGGCACGCACTAACACACTCTAACACACTCTAACACACACTGACACACGCTGACACACGCTGACACACACACGGACGCACACGGACGCACACGGACGCACACGGACGCACACTGACACACACTGACACACACTGACACGCACTGACACGCACTGACACGCACTGACACGCACTGACACGCACTGACACGCACTGACACGCACTGACACGCACTGACATGCACGGACACACACTAACACGCACTGACACACTGACACACCCCGACACACACTAACACACACAGACACACACTGACACCCTATTTTCTGATTTATGTTCTAATGTTGTTTTCTCATCAAAAACAGACCTGGAGTTGTCTTTTGTTTCATTCACATATTTGACACAGAAATCTTGCATATTTAGTTTGGGTTCTTCTCTCAAACACTCTGTTCCACCTTGTGATGTCATCATGTGGTAATACAGGAAGTGCTCCACTGTGTTTTTAAACTCCACACACCTTCACTAGAAACATTTGGATCATTTCAGCTTCTGGAGTTCTCAGTCTCTACTGAACTAAAGGTAAAAGTAGATGTTCACTTGCAAACTGCCACTTCATGACATCACAAGGTGGAACAGAGCATTTTGAGCTTTGGAAATGTTACAGACTAATAATGCAGGGTCACTCAAACATGTGTGAATGAAACAAAACACAACTCCAGATATGTTTTTGAGGCAGTAACAACATTCTAAGATGACTTAAAGCTCACAAGAGTCAATTTTGCATAATACCTTTAACCTTTAACACACGCTAACACATGCTAGCACACGCTAATACACGCTAATACACGCTAGCGCTGCTTTACTGTGGAGGCCCAGGTTTAGTTAATGATGTTTTGTGTGACTGAAGTGGTCCATAACATCACCTCTGGACCCTCTGAGACCAAAACACAGCTCAGAGGTGATTATTGCCATGGAAACGTGCAGTGGTTCATGTAATCATGTTTAATGCAAACATGAAATCAAATACAGTACTGACAAAGTAAATTATGAGCGAAACCTAAAATACTGGCAACAATTCTGGTCTGTGGTCTTCAGCAGTAGAAGTTTACACGAGCCCAAATCTGATCATTATCTGATTTCTGGAGTTATCAGATTACAGAGATGTCATGTAAACAGTTCAATCCATGATCGTTCACGCCTGGGCAGGTTTTGACAAGGAACATTAGACAAAAAGGGCAAGCTAATGTGGCAAATAAGTTATTTTCAAATCCATTGTACTTTGTTGTCTACGTACAAAAATACACAGAATCAATAAAAGAAAATATAAATGGACATAGCTAACATGCTAGGAAGTGGACATGGGTGCACTTTAGGCTTGAAATGTTCGTATTAACCCGCTCTACGTCATCCTGCGGTTCATCTTACGCACTCTCGCTGTTTCGTGGATTTTTTTGCTGCAATTTTACATACTATTTTACAGCGTATGATCGTGCGTTGTGTTCTGCGTCCTGATTGGCTGAGGGACTGTAGACCATTGTCCACGTTCGGTCGACACTACAGCCGAGCGACGCCAAGACGAAGAGGCACGGTCAGAGGAAATGTGAAATACGCGTGAGTCACTATTAATTAAGTAAATGAGAGAGAAATGTGACAAAATGTTAATGCCTGTGTGAGAAAAGTGTATAAAGTGTGTGGTGAGGGGTTTTACAGCTGCAAAACATATAGAATAATTGTAAAAAATAAAGCCTTTTGCGCGATATCTTTAGAACGTAACACCAGCGATAAAAGAGGGACCACTGTATTTCGCTATTGCGTCCGTAAATTAAGACATGAACATTAATAACAGACAAATCAGCTGCCTTCTTTCCCTAAGGTCACTCCCGCTAACATTGGCAACAGATTTGATTGACAGCGTTGCCAAGCACCTGCTCCCTGCTAAACCAGTGATGCGGGCAGGAAGGGGGCGTTACCTTCAACAGCCTCGCTCCCGATTGGCTCTTTGGTTGCTATGATATTCGCAGTCGGAATTCCAAATAGGCCTATGGAACTCACCCAAATTGGCCCCTATACAGTAACAACTTTTTTACTTTTTTTTATTTTTTATGACCATTTAAATATATCCAGTGTGGCTCTTTTGTACGAAGCGCCGCGGTTTCGTAACGGTCCTGACAGGTTCTCAGAGCATGAAACAAAGCAGCGGTGTCTCATACAGCTAAAGCCGACTTCACATAAGAGGATTTGAAAATCTTCTGTTATTTTAACACACAAAGCCGCGAACAGAAAGTCGTTTTGTCGTTTTTTTTATTCAACTTTTTTTAATTAATGGCAGCGATATAATTAAAACTTGATTGCACAGCCTTAATTAAAGTGGTTGAGCGTTATATATGTTTCCCCGGTGCTGTTGATAGTATAAGAATCCCCAGCAGAGGATGACCAATAATCCCACACGTGGCTTTTGTACGGGCCCCAGCTGTTCACCTGTGCACCGCTCTGTCCCGCTCATCCTAATGTGTTTGACGTAACCTTGACCCGCTTCAGCCCCGCCCTCCCCCGGACATCTGTAGCAGGTCACGTGACGGCCCAGTGTAAATCAATATGTCCGACAGCTGGACAGGTGGGGAAGACGAGCGTAGATCCGGTGTCTAATGCATCCTAATGAGATTAAACCAGTGTCTGAACATTAAAGAGCATGTGACAGGTTCGACTACTCATTTACTAAAACGTAGCTAATGTCGTTATATTTAAGATATTACAAAGAAATGTTCTCTTTTTCTTTTTCTATTTTTTTAATTTCGCAAAGGTTTACAATGTTACTTCCTGGTTTGACACATGCAGCAGGTATAACTTATGTAGCGGTAAATACATAACTGTTACCTAGCAACCATAATAAAACCCATTCTGCAAAATCGACTTCCACAGTACTTCAGAAGAGCCTGAACAGTCAGACAGACGCAGCGTACAGTGAGGAGATTTCAATGGCCATGAATATCGGATAATCAGATTGTGAACCCATTAATCGTGTCTTTACAGCGCAAAAAAAAAACATGGGAACTTCAAAAACGCCTGGTGACATGTGTCAGTTGATCCGTGGATTTATAGACCAGCTGTTCATTTTAAATACGGCTGAGAAAATGAGCGTATCGCAACAAATTTAAAGTACCTCAGTCGGTAGAGTGTTTGCGCACTGATCCGAAGGTTGGTGGTTCGAATCCCGCTCTTGACAAAAAAATAAAAATAAATACTTCATTAGTTGGCAGCGCAATTCCTGCTCCCACAGATGAATGCCATTGTTGTGTCCTTGGGCAAGACACTTAACCCACCTCACCCCCAGTGTCTGTGAGCACCGGTGTATGAATGTGTGAATGTTAATGTAAAGCACTTTGAGCACTATATCGTGGTCCACCTTTCGCGGTCTCGATGTTTTGTGAATTTTTTTAGCGCAATTTCTCATGCTTTTTTCACAGTGTATGATCGTGCATCGTGTTCTTTGTCCTGATTGGCTGGGGGACTGTAGACCATCGTCCATCAGTCTCCTCCGTGCCGTGTCTCCTGTACAGTACAGAATGTGTTCAGACAAATTTACATAAACGTTGGATCGCAGTGTGACTCTGAAGTGCTGTATGTTTGCAATTTGTTTTCTCCCCGACAAAACCCACAATGTCGATGAAACGTTCAAAGACGCCTACGAAGGTTTGAACTTTGAGAGTAAACGAGAGAGAAATGTGAGAAAATGTTAACGCCTGTGTGAGAAAAGTGTATAAAGTGTGTGGTGAGGGGTTTTACAGCCAAAAACATATAGAATAACTGTAAAAAATAAAGCTGATACTTCACGGATTTCACCTATTGCGGGTTATTTTTGGAACGTAGCCCCTGCAATAAACGAGGGACCACTGTATATGAAAAAATGACACGTTAAGGTAGTATCTACGTGTGATAGAAGTCATTTATTTGACTCTCTACAGCTCAAATCTAACTGTACATAGCAACAGTACAGAAAATAACAAAAAAAATCCCCACTTATCCAAAGAAAAAGTACACGCTATAAATCCTGACCTGCAAAAATCCCCAATTCCATGTGTCATTTACTGAAGGATAAGTGGATGTAGTGATTACTGTGACGGGCCTGTGAAGGATGTGCTGCTCTGATGAAACAGGTGGTTCAGTGAGTCCATCACATCAAACACAGAGACTCTACTCTATTATAAAGACCCCGGAGTGAAAGGTCTGCTGGGAGTTTGTCAGTGACAGGAAGAGGGACGGCTCAGGCTGGACAAGAGGAACCGGTGTGACATGGACTGAAAATAATGAGATTAATGTGATTCATTTGGGTATTCGGATACAATATATGGAACGTAACAAAGTAAAAGTATTAATTGCTCATTTTATGTATCTGTATGTTTTTAACTTAATGCTTTTAACTTTTACTTCACTACATTTGAGAGCAGTATCTATACATTCTACTCCGCTACGTTTTTGGACTGGAAAGTAAAAGTATTCTTACGTGAGACCTGCTGAAAAGGCTCACAGGTGTATTTTTACTCCAAGTTCCTAGTTTGAGCGAAGAAAATATACAAATAAAAACAGCTAGAAAACAATTTTGTTGATTTCAAGCTTTAAAAATCTCAAAATCTGCGCGAAATACTTTTACTTTTTACTCTTTAAGTGCATTTTTAAGCGGATACGTCAACGCTTTTACTTAAGTAGATTTTCTCATGTGATACTTTTGCTTTTACTTGGGTATTTTTTGCTTTCTGCTTCTACTTAAGTAACAAAATTGAGTTCTAATTCCACCACCGCTGCGTTCAAAACTCACCGAACTTCAATCACAAACACCCAAACTTCCATCAAACAAACTGCACGTTCAAACCTCTGAACTTTCTGAACTCCTAATACCCGAGAAAGCCCTTTGAACGTATATTTTTCCCCGTCGTTCAGCGCTGTAGAGGCTGTCACATTCTGCGTGTGTGTCAGAGGAACAGTGCATGGGCCAGTGGGATAATTCTATATGATTAGCGTAAGCCGACGTGAGCGGGAACGCGTCAATATGTGAGCAGAGGCAGAGGCCCAGGAGAACAAGCAACACGCGACGCTGTCATGTCAGGCTGTGCTTTCTGACGGAGAAGAAGAAAAAGAAGAAGAAGAGTGTGGAGGAAGGTCAAGTGTCACATGGTCAACGGGGTGATGGATTTGTGCATTTATATGTGTCCCATCAGCTGGTCTTGCATTGAAATGTACAGTTACTATTTCAACCTTACAAGTATAATTTCATTGTTTGTTGTCATCGTTGCATCGCGTGATTTTTCATTGCAAAATAAAATCATGTTTCATTAATAAAATCCAATCATCCAAACTTTAAAAACTGGGAGAAACATTCAAATTGTGTAAAAATGAGAAATAAAATACATGTTTTTTGTCTACGCTCGAATGTCCTGAGTTCAAATTCCCTGATTCCTGATTTCAAACATCAGTCAGGAGCATGTTTTGACTTTCTGCTGCTGTGAAATTGCACCATGACAGACTAGAAAGAATAGACAAATAGAAAGAGAGCGTGAATACACTTCTGCCTCCATCAATTCTGGCTCCAGTTCACTTCCTATTGAAAAACTGTGGCCCCTCTCTCTGTAACTGTTACGGTCAGGCTCTTCATTTTGAGCTTGAAAGTTTCGTATTAACCCGCTCTACATGATCTTGGTATTTTTATTTAGCTATTTTGTCTGTAAATCAAGATATAAACATTAATAACGAACAAATCAAATGCCTTCTTTTCCCGAGTTCACTCCAACTAGTATTAGCAATGCTGTCAATCAAACCTGTTGCTAAACGCTCTCTCCCAATTCAGTCTGGCTCTGAATTGGCTCTTTTTGCTGCTACGGTAATTCGGAATTCCAAATATGTAACTTGGCTCCAAATTCACAGCTTTACCCGCTCTAGCCTCGATGAGCTTCATTTTGACGCACTCGCTTAGTCCACTTCTTTATAAGGTCTACGATCACTCTTGAAAATGGCCCATGACAGAGAAAGAAACGTCTGGGAAGCGTCATGCAGTTAGTTTGCATGATTCTCAGCAATGTTTTTCTTTTCTTAGCTGCTAAATGCACAATGTAAAGAGTAGTTGTTAGCGTTAGAGTGATGGCAAAACTCCACTCTGGCCTCTGAAAGTTGTAAAAAGAGCTTATAAACTCATCTCGGCGAATAATTAGGATGGTTGGAATGCATAATAAGTGAGGAATAACTTTGGACCACTGTAAATGGTTTAAAATTAACTAGAACTAAAATCAGGTACAGCACTTCTAACTTCAAACCTTTGAGAGAGACTATTTGACTGTAAATACTGGTTAGACTCCAGCCTATGACATTGGGAGTGGAATAATTCTACATAAAGTTTAATGGAATGTCCAAAGAAAGCTGTGTACCATCAGAGCACTGAGACGCCACAGAGACAGCACAGCCTCAGCCCTGCAGAGAGGCTAACCACTCTGCCACCCCACAGATCTTCATAATGTAAGTCATTAAGATCCAACGCGTGCTCTGTGTTAACACGAGCAGGATCCAGCTGGACCGTGCTCTCCGTCTGACCCTGGGACCATCTGGATGAACAAGCACGCTCATAATCACCACAGCCTCGGCTCCGGACACTTTTAGGAGGCGAGACTTAGATTTGGACTGAGGGTTTCATGAATTTCGGTTAAAATAGTTGACATTTTTCAAGCAAATGCCACTACGTAGAGATAGTATGATTAACCTGGGATGTTACAAAGCGATATTTACCTTCCATACGGAGACAAGTAGGTGATGCTGCCAGGTCAAGCTACAGATTAGATCTATGGAGGCGACCCCACTCGATGTAAGAATGCGTGTGTTATGTCATTTAGAGCATTACAATCCCCTGTGCTTAAAGTGCGCATGACAGGTTAGACCACTGTTTATGACCAAAACACACCATTCTATTTAAGTTTTTGCGAAAAATCCACACTTTTTTTCCCCACTTTTGCCATTTTTGGGATTAAAACTGTATTTCCCGATTGAAAATTATGACATCACACCGCATTGCATAACTGTTACCGAGAAAACATGCTGCCGAAACTCATCTAATGTACACAGAAATTATATTATTTTGCTGAAATCATGTTGTGTCGGTAAAAGATGTTTCTTGTGTAAACTGTGCTGAACTTTTGGGCAGAGTTCTCCCAGTGTGATGTCATCAGTGTGGCACTCCCTGACGGAACCCTCCACTTCCTGTAATTTTCAACATTGTTTCAACTTTTCTTCACAAATTGCTTCTTGATTTGTGTAAAACTTTTTTTTTTTTTTTTTTTTTTGTCTCACCAAAGTCCAAATTAGAGAATCATCCAAACCTGTCAAACACACTTTAAATCAGAGATAGATACATTTAATGTGATTAGACAAAGAAAACACATAAAAAACAAGTGTGGGACGTCTCCACACATAATGTCCCAGTACCAAGGACCAAGACGTTTAAGTCAAAGTGATTTTATGGGTCAAATGTATCATATACTGCAGAAGTACAGTACTGTTTTCACACTATGAGAATGTGCAGTTCCTGAGACTCTACAACAGCAGCAATGTCAACGTTTGTGTGAAAGAGAGTATGGGACGGCAGGGGGACAGAGGGGGACAGAGGGGGACAGAGGGGGACAGAGAGGAGGAGAGAGGAGCAGAGAAAAAGTGAAATATGAGATTCTTTTCACAAATTCACTGTATTTATTGCTTTTTCTACAACTAATCCCACTCCTTTTTGGTGAAATCTGAACAGTTTTAAAAGCCCTTCTGGGGACTGGTGTCTGAGATTTAAATGCTGTGATACCTGCATCAGATTTTCTGCAATAAACTCTTACAGTAAAAAAAAAAATACAAATAAAAAACTTTCCTCCAAGGGCATTTACTAAAAAACTGCAAATGTTTAAGTCTATTAACTAAGAACACAAGCCTAGACTGACAGAAATATGTACGTCCACCCCCCTCAGTGTCCCAGCGTGCACAGCTGTCTGCAGGCCTACCGTCTCTGCCGATGAGGAAGTCCAGGTAGCGGTAGGTGTAGGCCGGTCCCACCCGCGTCTCCACCTGGGGCCTCTTCAGGGTGGAGTAGATCTTCCCCGGACTGTGCTCCTCGGACACAGGCTTCAGCTTCTTCAGACCACAGCCCATGGTCCTCTACGTGTGACGAGCCTGGAAGAGAAGGGACGAGAGGGACAGGAGGGACAAGAGGGAGAGAAGGGACAGGAGGGACAGGAGGGACAAGAGGGAGAGAAGGGACAGGAGGGACAGGAGGGACAAGAGGGAGAGAAGGGACGAGAGGGAGAGAAGAGACGAGAGGGACAACAGGGATGAGAAGGACGAGAGGGACAGGAGGGACAAGAGGGAGAGAAGGGACGAAAGGGACAGGAGGGAGAGAAGGGACGAGGGGGACAAGAGGGAGAGAAGGGACGAGAGGGACAACAGGGAGAGAAGGGACGAGAGGGACAGGAGGGACAAGAGGGAGAGAAGGGACGAGAGGGACAAGAGGGAGAGAAGGGACGAGAGGGACAGGAGGGACAAGAGGGAGAGAAGAGACGAGAGGGACAACAGGGAGAGCAGGGACAAGAGGGAGAGAAGAGACGAGAAGGAGAGAAGTGACAAGATTGACAGAAGGGACAAAAGGGACAAGAGGGACAACAGGGATGAGAGGGATGAGAGGGAGAGAAGGGACGAGAGGGAGAGAAGGGACGAGAGGGAGAAAAGGGACGAGAGGGAGAGAGGGGACGAGAGGGACAACAGGGACAAGAGGGAGAGCAGGGACGAGGGGGAGAGAAGGGACAAGAGGGACAACAGGGACAACAGGGACGAGAAGGAGAGCAGGGACGAGAGAGAGAGAAGGGACAAGAAAGAGGGAGAGAAGGGACAAAAGCGAGAGAAGGGACAAGAGGGACAACAGGGACAATAAGTTAGAGGTGGAGATGCAGTTTGCGGACTGCTGTAAATACTCTAATGAATAAATAAACCTTCAGATCGATCAACATGACGACTTCCAGTTCCAGTTTAAGCGCACACAGCAGTAAATACCATAAAAACACAAGCTCAAGCCACAGTCTCAGTGCAGCTCATGACCCGAGGACGGGGACAGCTCATTGGACGAGCCGGGAGCATGAGTCAGGCCTGAGCGCGGTAATACGACGTGTCTTCTGTAAACAATGTGTGGACTGCAGCGAGACAATGTGAGCCACAGCAAAACATATGAGGAAGAACGCTACCTAAAGGGACGGAAAGAGAGAAAGAGGATGAGAGAAAGGAGTGAGAGAGTGTGAGGGGAGAAAAAGAGAGGAAACAAAGGAGAGGGAAAGAGAAAGAGAGTGTGTGTGTAGCAGGTGACGTTCCATAGTCAGCCTGATTACACTGGCGTTGGCTGGATTGGATGAATGCCCTCCTCCTCCTCCTCCTCCTCCCCCCTTCACCGCTCCATTGTGCCGAGGCTGATTACCAACGGGCCCCGGTCCAGACACTGTGCAGTAAAACCGGGAGAGAGCCAAGCGTGTCCTGCCCAAAGGCACAAAGGTCATACATCTCCAGTATTGTGAGCGTTCATGTTGGGTTTGAAACGTCATTTTAAGTTGTATTTTGGTAACCTGGCCAACAAGATGGATTCTCACGATATCCGGCCCGGTTCCTGGTTCTACGATTTAACCGGTTAGCCAGTGGTTTAGACCAATCACAGAGCGGCGTTGTAGTTTGGGCGGAGTCAAAGGTGAAGCGCACAAATGAACCAAGACAAACATGGTGTCAAGGGACGTACTTCAGCCCATTTTAGGACTATGTGCCTTCACTATGCACTTGACTCAAAAAAAAAAAAGGAAAAAGATTAGAATTAGCACAATTATCAAATCACAAAGGCTGCAGGGTCAGGGTCTAGAGGACTAAAGAGGAGAGTGAGGGGAAATGTGTGGAAGAGAGTGAGAGGTGGAGGGGCGGAGTCTGGAGGAGTAAAGGGGAGGGTGAGGGGGGAGGAGGGATGAAATCTGGAGGACTAAAGGGGGAGTGTGGGCAGGGGTCTTGAGAACTAAAGGGGAGAGTGAGGGGAGAGGTCTGGAGGACTAAAAGGGGGAGTGAGGGGAGAGGTCTGAAGGACTAAAGGGGGGAGTGAGGGGAGACGTCTGGAGGACTAAAGGGGGGAACGAGGGGGAAGAGGGGCGACATTTGGAGGACTAAAGGGGGGAGTGAGGGGAGAGGTCTGAAGGACTAAAGGGGGGAACGAAGGGGAAGAGGGGTGACATCTGGAGGACTAAACGGGAGAGTGAGGGGAGAGGTCTGGAGGACTAAAGGGGAGAGTGAGGGGAGAGGTCTGGAGGACTAAAGGGGGAAAGAGGGGGAACGAGGGGGAAGAGGGGCGACATCTGAAGGACTAAAAGGGGGAGTGAGGGGAGACATCTGGAGGACTAAAGGGGAGAGTGAGGGGAGAGGTCTGAAGGACTAAAGGGGAGCGTGAGGGGAGAGGTCTGGAGGACTAAAGGGGGGAACGAGGGGGACGAGGGGCGACATCTGGAGGACTAAAAGGGGGAGTGAGGGGAGACATCTGGAGCACTAAAGGGGGGAACGAGGGGGAAGAGGGGCGACATTTGGAGGATTAAAGGGGAGAGTGAGGGGTTGGGTAAGGACTGAAAGACTAAAGGGGAGACTGAGTGGAGGGGTGAGGTTTGGAGTCTTAAAGGGGAGAGTAATGAAGCTACTGAAGATTCAGTCAAACTAATATCACTTCATGTGCTCTAAACTTTGCATTATAGTTTTGGACTCTTTCTGCACCAATCCCTGACTAACTATTCAAGGACTAAACCAAGACATAAACCAGGACTATCAGTTATTCGTGCATACTCGGTTGCCTGACCAGTCCGTCCCTTCTACATTCTGTATGAATTCAGAAGGATCTGGAATCGGACCTTAGAGTGCGACAAAGCTCCGCCCTAACTTTGGGCCGTCCAACCACAGTAACTGTATCTAAAATGCAGAAAACATCTTCTCTCCACAATTCAAAATTCAAAACAAAATGTATAACTTCTTTTACCTCAGATAAATAAGAGTTTGGAGCTTTGATTGTTTGTTTTTACCGGAGCATGTCTCTCTGATTGGTCAATCCGCCTGTCAATCACACCTAACTGAAATTAGGGAAACAGGATGTATTCCAGACCACACGTCTTTGTAAAGTTTGGTCAAAGCGTGTGAGGTTTTGGCTGCCCAGGTAACGCATTTGAAACACTTCACTTGCATGTCAACATGACTGAAATCATCCAGTAAATTTGCGCTAAAATGCATAATCTGCCCCACAAAAAGTCAGTTTGTATTTTCATTTCATTAACACTCCCTGTACCAAAATGTTTAAATTACAGTCATTTGGACATAGATCTGGAGTTCAAGAGTGAATATTTAACTTGGAGTATTAACTGCAAAGACATAACATATTTAGATCTGTGCTAAGTCACTCCCCCTTCAGAGCACTATTACAACACAATCAGCTGCATCCCATTAATGAGACTACTGCACATCGCATCAGGTTAGTTAAGTTGTACAGTTTTGTATCATGTTTTTGTGTATTTATGGAGAATTGTTGTGTGGGAGCATTGGCTTGTGGGCGGAGCAATGCACAGAATCTTACAACTAACCATAAGGAGGGTTTGAATCAGGTATGGGAGAGCTAAAATACTCAAACATGCATGGATGACGTCAAAAATGTTTAAGCATGTTTTTGATGAAAGAACTAAAAAAAGGAAAAAGAAGAATAAATTTTGCATGATACCTCCTCTTTAAAGACTTTTTGCCTTCATGGAATCGGAAGGATTCAACACAGCACATAATATAGACTCTATAAAAGAGGAGAAGACGGGTGTCCAGGATGTGACAGGCAGGACATGGTTCCACAGGACTACAATAGACAGAGGAAATGAGAGGGGGGAGGGGGTAGAGGGGGGGAGGAGGAAGAGGAGGAGGAAACGACCAGGCGGCGCTCAGCTAATGAGCAGAGCCCCGAGAATGGAAGAGGTGAGGATCCAGCCGGGGCCAGGAGGAAGCTGGGGCAGCAGGACGGAGGAGAGGAGGGGTGTGTGGAGGGGGGTAGATAACGCACAGGAGGAGAGGCAATTAGAGCATGTCCGTGTAACGCTGCAAAAAAATGTCCCATGAGTAAAACAGACGTGAATTCAGAATATGAGTCTTAGTGTGAGAAATCTGTCCGGTATATATGCATTTAGTCTCAGGATATCAGGCTGATTACACTGACAGAAAAGGTCTACAGGATTGTGCAAAAAAATAAATTAATGAAATAAACTTATGCTTTTGCTTTGAAACGTAATTGGAGAAGTGTGTGTTCTGGATCACAACATACGCATAGATGGCTATACGTACGTTTTTCACAAGACAAAAGTGATCCAGAACACACACTTTTCCAGTACTTCAGACGCAAAAGATATGAGTCTGGTCAACGGTGAATCTCCCCCGAGTTTAGATGGACATGACTGACAGGTGGACACGCGTCTGTATCAAAATAAATATAAATGCGGGGGAAAAAATATGTGCTAGTGAAAAAAATTGTGGATTTCTGCAGAATCAGTGAGTGAATTCATGCATTAAACTGTTAATCTGAGGTGAGGGAAATGTGATTTTGTTCAAAACGATGGGTGACCAATGAGCTCCTTCGTTTAAAAAATAATAATCTCATTGCACAAAGATGTTTGGTTCCGGCTCGAGACGCGACGGAGGGAACGGGGAGCGGACTGATTTCCCTGTGTATAAATAAAACAGAGATGGATTCTGGGTTTGTCATGTGGCTTGAGCTGCACAGGCAAATACTACAAATACTACAAATACTACAAATACTACGAGCACACGGCGACGGGAGGGACGCCCCGTGTGCCCTGCTCACGTGCATCTGAATCATGATCATGAACAGCAAACAGCACGAAATCACAGAGAAGCTTTTAGCCAGTCTTTGGTCAGTCCACCTCTTATTCACGGAACGACTCCACTTCTCCTCCTCGACGTAGCGGAGCAGCGGCTCTACTCCGAGCTCCTACTGTGTGACTCCCTCCTCTCTCTCTTGGGGTTTATTCTACAACAGTTAATACGCACTGTTGTACATGATGACAATTCATGACATAAAGTATGACTGCCAATTTTGCATAATGTAAACTACTGAGAGCCTATTTAGCAGTGCATCACCCCAACACACACACACCACACACTACACACACGCACACACACACACACACACACACACACACAAGTAGCAGACAGATGAAGCTGTCACGCGGACATAGTTCCACTGTCTCTAATGTCCCTGTATGTGTTTGTCTGTGCGTATGTCCCTGTCCGTGTGTGTTTATGTGTGCGTTCGTCTCCCTGCGCGTGCGTCCGACCAGCCCGCCCGTCCCTCCGCGTACAGCGCCACTAATAGACTATTGATTCATGCGCCCTCCGGTCTGTGTTTACATCAGCTCCACTTCATTTTCTCTCGTACATGAGCTTTACTCCATCTTTTATAGTGGCGTGTGTCTCCCAGCGCTTAATGTCAAGTGTAATGGCTTTCAATTGAATAGCAGGCTAATGTGGGCCGCACGAGCTAATGAAGACGAGCAGAGCCGGAGCAGAGCGATGCCACAGTCGCTGCCAGACGCCGCCATCCATCTGAATGTGACTGTATGCCATTATTCCATTGACTTTTTTATCTTCACAATTACGGTCAAAATATTACAATGTGAGCTGTTTAGGGTTGAAAAAGATATCACTAAAAACTGTCAAAACCAAACTCTGTCATGACTGTTCTCGTCAGCATTTCAGATTTTGGCTTAAAGACGCAGTATTTCACTTCTATGGGGTATTATCTGCTAACACATGGCATATTTAGATCACCACGTTACCTTTTATTGTTTTGAAAATGTTAACAATGGATTTCATTTTCCTCTCTACACTCTCCATGCTGAGTCGCTCCCCCTTCAAAGCGCTATCACGACACAACCCGCTTGCTTTCCTCCAATGTAACGGTTTTGTATCGTGTTTTTGCATATTTGCGGAGAATCGTCGTGTGCGAGCGTGGGTGTCGTAGGCTTGTGGGCGGAGCTTTGGACTTGCAAAGGCCTGGGAGAGATCACAATATTACGTAAACATGCATGGATGACATATAAAACGTCTTCAGGCATGTTTTGGATGACGGAACTACAGTATAACTTAGTAGAAAGCTCGAAAAAGTCAATTTTGCAATATACTCCCCTTTTTAATAAATTCAAAGGCGCACTGTGTAACTTTTCTGGGTGATGTAACACGGAGATGGTAGAGCGTTTGTCTGGAATGTTACACAGTACGGCATTAAACTTAAAAAAGCGATGTGAATAACATAGTGAACCTCTTTTTATTGCAATATTCAGACAATATTATGTTAAATCTGAAATGTTTTGACCCAAATGTTTGTATGTATTTGAGCAAATTTTGTCCAGCCCCAGTATAAGCAGCTCTCGAGGTTAAAATTAAACATATATCTCATCTTTAAACACTTGCTGAATCAGATATCGGTCAGTATTGTGTTTAGCTACATAACCGGATGTAATAAAACTATTTATTGGTTGTATTTGGCCCAAAAAGTACTTCTATATTTAGTTACTCGAGAGATAATGACAGATACGTAACACATTTGGATCAGTTTTGTCTTATTTCATTTTTGTTTTACAGAAATAAATGCTATTTTTACACTCTGCCCTCGTATCGGTTGACATCAGCAAATACTTAAAGCTATAATATCAAAATTTATACCAAAACTGAAAAAGCTGGAACTGATCCTTAGTCAAAATAAGTCTAATGTGTACTGTCTGCGTCTAATTATACAGCGTCTTAATGGTCGAGAATTAGGAAACGTGCAGTTGAATGCTAGTTGTTCTGCGCTTTACTTTCACCTTCTGGTCTCTGAGAGTTGCAAAAAGTTCTTATAAACTCATTGCAGTGAGTAATTAGGATGTTCTGAATGCATAAGTTAAGTGAGGAATAACTTTGGACGACCGCAAACTGTTAAAAACTAGTTCCGCTCTGTTTTTCACATTTTTTATACAGTAGAAATCAGTAATTCCCACCTACACTTGTGAGTCACGTTGGTGAGTAAGGACAGTAAGTACATCGGTTGTCAAAAGTTGTACATGACAAGTATAAGATTTCATCAGAGCAGAACAGCTGCATCTAAAGCTGTGGGCACATTTTGATTCTGTTGTGGGAGACAGATGTATTTCTGTACTTTTTATGCAGATTTATATCACTCTGGTCCCCATTTCCTCCATTCCGTCTTGAGCCAGAAGCAAACATGATCGTCCAATCAGATGTGTTTATTTCAGTGATGCATGTGAAATGAAGGAGCGAGTTGGTTACCGATCATTTCGAACAAAATTAAAATTTCTCTCACCTCAGACTCGTGATGGAACTTTCAGCTCTTTTATCAGATTTTCTTCCTTCCTCATGAGCAGACATATTTGTTTTGATACAGATGGACCATGCTTGTCCCTGATTGGCTAATCCACCTGTCAATCACACCCAACTGAACTCACAAAGACCAGGCTCACAACGTAAACAGAGGTTAGTAGTACTCAGTTACTTTCCCTTGAGTAACTCTTTAAAGAAATTGTACTTTTCAGAGTACTTTTCTAGCAGCATACTTTTACTCCTACTTGAGTAATATTTGTATTCAAGCAGCAGTACTCTTACTTGAGTGGAAGTTGTGGTTCCTCTTTCCACTGTGAGTAAGTGATAAAAGTTTTATGTCGACAATATGAAATGATTTGAATGTGTTTCTTGCAGCTCCTTCAGATATGATTTAGTTTGTCTCATTTTTGTGTCTGTCTGCACCAGATTTTGTGCATTATTTCATGTTTTGTCCTTCACTTAAACTAACTTAAGTATAAATAAGATGTTACGTCGCAATAGTTACTCTTTAAGTTACTAGTACTTTTCTCAAATACTTTTTCACTCATACTTGGACTACTACTTTGTACTTCTGCTTGACTAATATTAGCCTGAGTAACATTTTTGGCTACACTACCCCGTCTGCTTGTAAAGTACTGCAGAAGACACACAGACATACATCTTGTTTTGATTTACTTAAACTGAGCTGTCAGTCAGGCCCTGCCGCACACAGCGCCTCCGGTCTCTGCTAACATCTTTTATGAGTGCTGCCCCTAGAGGCCCGGGGAGACAAGCGCAGCCCGGGGTGGTGGAGAACGTACAAGACGATACAGAGAGCGGGATCTATTTGTGTGGCAGTTGTTTTTCCAGGCCAGGGAGGAGCGCGGAGGGATATTTTTAGAGCTGACAGCAACGTGACGGATGTGCAGGAATAGAGGCAGGTCCATGGGCGGTTTACTTCTGTTTTCTACACACAGGTTTGCATTCAATCAAACACATTTACTTGAGTAACGTGTTGAGAAAAAAGTACTTCCCAGAGTAGTTTTCAGACACGTTGTCAGTCTTAACTTGAGTAAAAGTTTTGGTTGCTCTTTCCACTGTGAGTAAGTTTAAGTGACAAAAGTTTTACGTTGACAATTTGAACATTAACTTTCAATTTTAAATCAGATGGTACTAATACTTAAGTACAATAAATACGTCATATTTTAAAACGCATCACTCAAAATCAAGGCAGTCCAAGTATTTCACATCAAGGAACAACTCGGACATTCACACACAAGTGCAAGAAGACACTGGGGACGAGGTGGTTTTAGTGTCTTGCCCGAGGACACACCTACAGTATTCATCTGTGGGAGCTGGAATCGCACCACCAACCTGTGGGTCAGTGGGTCACGTGACTCCTCAACCAACAACGAGAGCGGGATTTGAACTGGAAACCTTCAGATCGGAGGCCGAGCGCTGCACCGGCCGAGCTCCTGTCGCCTCAAGATGTGAATTAAAATACTACGTCCACAGAAATCCCTCTATTCTTTGCTGCTATAAAAATGATTTAAAATAAAGTGCCCAGAGAAATGAGAAACGGCAACAAATGCTACAACAGGAGGCCACTCATTGACACTTCGCATTAGGTCTAAAATGACTGACAAACATGATTAATTAAGCTCTTTGTCCAAGTCTAAAAGATTTGTTTCCTGGGCTTCTGTCCTTGTTTAGAGCGTGTAATCCACCAGCAGGTTGTGTCCAATTTACCCCATGTATTTGAGCAAAATGTGTCCCCTGTGTGCTGTCTGCCTCTGATCATAAAGCGTTTTCGTGTCTAATAATCAGGAAGTGGGTGTTAGCATGCAGACATTCCGCTCTGTTCTAGAAAAGTTGTGAATCATTAGGATGCTCTGAATGCATAAGGTAAGTGAGGAGTAACTCTGGGCCACTGCAAACGGTTTAAAATGAGCTAAAGATCATTTTAAACAGGTAAAAATGGATTTAACCGTTTTAAAATCAGGTACATCGTCTGTAATTGAGATTTTATTTCAGATGCTCTTCCAGATAAACCTCCTTCTGTGTCTTTGAATATATTGTCACACATACATTTTTTCATTATGCTTCAATCATGTGAATTTCTTATCTTTTGGAAATAAAATGACTTTTGCTTTATAAAATTGAAAATGTGCTTAAGAAGATAAAAGAGTAAAGATTAGACACTGCAGGTGAATAGGGAAAATCTTATAAATATCAATCTGATACAGTTATGTAAGAAACTACCGTAGTAAGAAATATTATATATTACAAGTTCATCATGATGTAATTATATATATGTGCAGTTTGGGCCATTTTATGTGTAAAATGGCCAAAACTGCACATATTTTGTCATATTTGATTAAAGTAGATATGAGTGAAAGCTGGCGTAAAAAAAATCTATTTCTAGCCCCATTCTTTGGAGTTAAAACTTGCATAAATCAGGCTTAGCATAAAATATCAACGATCTGTTCAAATCTTGTTAAATACAAGACTGGAATAAAAGACATATTATTGTGGCTTTAATTCTCTTTTAAAACATGCTTTTGGTCACCTGGGATTGGTATTTCACAATTTCTAATGTAAAATAAGGTAAACATTTGGAAAATATACTTTACAAACTACCCCTCCATTTCATATGAGGCATTTACACACTGGAGCGCCCTCTGCTGTCCACAACGGGAAGGAACAATGAAAGTAAACAAAAAAAGCCCTTAAGCCAGTGCTAATGCCAATGCTAATAGAGCCACGTGCTTGTTATGAACACAATTTGACAGAAGTCCGGCGATGGTCTGTGGGCTTAAACGCAGCACAGAAGTCTGGAGTTTTATCAGTGACACAACAAAACTGGCAAAATCAAAACCTTTCAAATTTTTGAGGCTCAGAGATGACAATTTTGGATTAACGTAGCAATGAAACAAGCGTGAAAGCAGCAAAATACTATCAGGTGTGCTTTTATTTTCTTAATCAGTGACACACGTAGGATTAAGCAGCGTCGTGTAGTAACTGTAGCAAAAATGAAAAAAAAAAAACATAAATCCGCTACTTGCTAGGTGTGATCTGCAGCTATCCGTAGAATCCGCGTCAGCATGCGGCGCTTTGTTGCTACGGTGACGTCAGCTCCCGTTGGACACCGGACTTGTTTCTTTTATTAAGCCATTTCAGATCAACAGATTAAAATATCCACATTATAATAATCTACGGGTGTCACGGAGCTCGTCTTCTTTAAAAACTCCAAAAAAGTCAATTCGCATAATCCGTGTCCTTAGAGGTCTGTTCACACGTATAATTCCTACTGTTCACTGCGCGTTACACCATGAAGCGTCCCCCCCGCTTCTCCGCGGCGCTGCTCCTCACAGTCCGGCAGATGGACACCCAGCCTGGCACGCACAAAAATAACCGCTCACCAAATCTCAACAGGACATTGATTTCCCTCCACGCCGAATTACCAACGATCCCTTCTTCTTGGCCCTCCCGTTTCAGCTTTGTCCTAATGCGGTTTGGGACTTTTTGATTTGATAAACGCATTGACTCCATACAGCTCTCACGTCTGGCTCAAATGTTTTGTTGTTATTGTGTATCGCGCTGTCGTAGAGGTGGTAGAGTAGCAAAAAAATGTATCTTGAGAGTCAGGTTACTTCAAAATAATATTATTCAAGGAGAACTGCGAAGTAGCGGTCCAAGAAATTAGGGGGAAAAATGTATTTGGGAAAAGTACTAATCAAATAAGTGTAACTGTTGGGACGTAACATCTGATTTTTACTTTGAGGTTACGATAATTTGAGGGATAACATTAGGTAATACACAAAATCTGGTATTTTCAAAGGATAGACACAAAAATAAGACAAACCAAATCATAATTAATCATCAAATCTGAAGCTTTTGTCACTTGAAAGGTTTTTATTCTGCACTTTTCTCCTTAAATGTTAATTTTATGATGATTATTTGTTTCAATTTGTTGTATTATGATTTTAATGTATTTTATATCCTGTAAAGCACTTGTGTACAAATTGTGCCATACAAATAAACTTGCCTTGCAGATTTTCTCAAAGTGGGAAGAGGAACTACAACTTTTTACTCAAGTAAGAGTACTGTTACTTCAATAAACATATTACTCAAGTAGGAATAAAAGTATCCTGCTAGAAAAGTACAATTTCTTTAAAAAGTTACTCAAGTATATGCAACAGTACTACAACCCAATCGCTCAAGTCTCTTTATCTGTTACGGGCCTGGTACGGTTAGCGCAGCCGCGGCGTTAGCTTATCTATGATGGATGTGTTACACTGTGTGGTTAGCGTAGGCTGCTCTGTGTTAACAACATGTGGACACGCGTCTTTGTGATCTGAACTGTCAGCAGAAGAGCCAGCGACTTTTTTTACAGTATCAAATCGACACTTTGCAGCTGATGTCACTGGAGGTGTGATGCTAACTGTAGGCACTGCGCTGTCTGAGGCTTTGTTAGACATTTATCTGAGCTTTGTTTTAACACAATGTGGTAAATAACACTACAGCCACGAGCTAGCCGGCATTAGCCAACAGTTTTTCACCTTTTTGTTGAAAATTAGACACAGTGAACACTCGTAATAATCACTGACTCCTGAAAACGTGTTGTTTAAATGCACTTTGTATTGTGTCACCATAGTAACAGATGAACATTCCGCCATAGGCATACATGCAGAACCCTCCCGGCCTGATGTCACAATAGAGACGGGTGATAAACAAAATGACGGCAAAATAGTTGATCTGACAACTGACATTTTTTTAATACTTTTTTTAATAAATGTGTTCAATTTCTTCCTCCAAAATTAAAAAAAGACCCACACTGAGCTTTAAAGAGGAGGTATTTTGCTTCTATTATTATTTTTGCTGTATTAACACAAAACATATTTAGATCACCATGTTACTTTTTATAGTTTTGAAAATGCTGTGGTCACCAATAACATGTTTTATAGGATTCACTTTCGTTTTTTTGGCGCTCTGAGTCTTCTCTCCCGTTGCTCTCTACGCTAAGTCACTCCCCCTTCAGAGCGCTATCGCAACACAATCAACACGAAACCCACTAATGAAACTACTGCACATCACATCAGGTTTGTTAAGTTGCTGTGTACAGTTTTGTATCATGTTTTTGTGTATTTATGGACAATTGTCGTGTGGGAGCGTGGGTGATGTAGATTTGTGGGCGGAGCTTTGCACAGAGATCGCTAAATTACTCAAACATGCATGGATGACGTCTAAAACCTCTTCAGGCATGTCTTTGATGAGGGAACGTTATAACATGGTAGAAAGCAAAAAAAAAAAATCCATTTTCCATGATTGCCCCTTTAATTATTCAAAATGACTGAATCTTGATCTTGATTAAAATTTAATTAATTTCACAGTTTTAATAGGATCAGTTGGATCAGTTGGAAGTGCATTTACGTGAATAACTTAAAATCATACTTCTCATCTCAGTTTTCAGATCTTGTACTTTTACTCTTACTTGTAATATATTGTACAGTGTAATAGTACTCTTACTTGAGTAAAAGTTTTGGTTACTCTTCTCCCTGTGAGAAAGTCTACAAGGGACAAGAGCTTTATGCTGACAATATGAACATTTGTGTTTGTGGTTATCTTTTTTCTCTTAAAAAAAAATTGGAATGGACACGGATATGACTCATCAGAAGTTTCAACATCGCTGCAAAAGTGTATTTTTACTTTAGCTTAGCTCAACAGTCCGGGACTGAGTCATGCTGCACAAAGGTCAATACACTGACATAGTTCTGTTTTTCATCTACTTTCTTTTGCAACAATAGTAAATATGCCAGAAACAAACTTCCCTTTCACTTATAGACACTTTCCAAACTCACTGCTTCACTGCTTTCTCCAGATTTAAACTCACACTTTACACTCCGCCCTTTTAGGCTGTCCTCCCACCGCCACGCTGAGTCCACATAAAAGATCTTTAGTTTTGACGTTAAGGTTAAGCTACAGTGTATCGTCCCTGTAGGAGAATCTGTCCTCTCATTTGACCCGTCCTTCATTAGCACTGGGCTACTTCCTCATGTGGAGCAGGGACCCATCTCCAGATCTTGAGCTAGTCTTGGTCAGAGCTCCCTTTGCTGGAGGATTTGACCTATTGTCACAGACTGTATAAAGAAGTGAACTAAGTGAGCGTGACGTCACCCACAGCGTTCAGCTCCAGTCAAATGAAGCTCATCGAGGCTAGAGCAGGTATAGGGGCAAATGTGGAGCCATTTTGTGTGATTCTGATGAACGTAACGGCCCTTCCCGCCCGCATTGCTGGTTTAGCACGGAGCACTTAGCAACGCTGTCAATCAAACCTGTTGCTAAGGCTAGTGGGAGCGACCTCAGACAAAGAAGGCGCATGTTAATAATGTTCATATTAATGTTTAAATAGTTAAAACAACCATTTTAAGACAAAAATGACGAGGCTCACGGCAGCAGTTACAGAGAGAATGGCCACAGTTTCCTAATGAAATAAAGTGAATCGATGGAGCCGGATGCGTGCCCATGAGGCTAGCAGGTTAGCTATGTCCGTTTATATACACAGTCCGTGCCTATTCTGCGGGTTTTGGGTTGATGTCGGAAAGCGCAGTGCTCAGAGGAAACACAGACACAGAGAGAACATGCAAAGTGAAAGTAAAAGTGCCTGGAATAGGATTTTTAAAAAGTGCTAGGATCACGTATTTGTATGAGTGAGCGATGCAGACAATGCAGCTGGATCAACCGAACTCCGCCGATACATGACAAACCAAGGCCTGACCCAACAGTGAAGTAAACAGACCTAAACCTACGTGTGAAAACAGCCCCTGAAGTGCCCACTCCCCCTCGTGCTACACTGGTTCGTACACAGGCTAATGGTCCGGCGGCTGCTTTGTCTGCACGTTTTATTGTTTCATCTCTCAAGTGGATGGCTTTTTAATTACACTCTTTGCAATTATGATTGGAGCATTTTCTCCTTTGTGCCGCACACAAAGACTGTCTAATATTAGCTTATCTCCAGAACACGGCCCTCAGCGCTGATAGGGCTCGCAATGAAGAGCTTCACAAACGTGCCCAGGACGCTCCAACGCATCCAAGGACAGAAGAATGGCAGAATTATTCAAGTGAGGGGGGCTGTCCGCTCAAGGCTGTCTGTTTGGGGGACCTCGGACGGAATATACGCATACCCGCTGTTTGATAAACTGCAAAAAAACTCTATTAACACCAACGTTCAACCCCGAGCCATTAAAAGCGAGTCATGGAACTTTATTGGTGAAGGGTACGCCACCAATCCACAGAAGTGAGTAGTACACTTAAGTTACTTTTTAACAAAATTGTACTTCTCAGCGTATTTTTCTAGCACTGTACTTTTACTGCTACTTGAGTAAAATTTGGATTCAAGTAACAGTACTTCTACTTGAGTAAAAGTTTTGGTTCTTCTTCCCACTGTTAGTAAGTCTACAAGTAACAAAGGTTTTACCGCTCCTCCTACTCTTTTACTCTTTTACTCTTACTTGAGTAATTTCTTGGATCACTACTTTGAACTTCTACTTGACTGACATAATTTTGAAGTAACGTTACTCTTACTTGAGTACAGTTTTTGGCTACTCTGCCCAGCTCTGTCTATCCAAGATGTTATTGCTATGTCTGGAATTCAAGTTTTTAGCAATAAAACAGTAAATAAAATGCAAGATGGGTGCATTTATTCCAGGCAAAGAGATAACATGGACACAAGCTGGTGCTGGATCCTCCACCACAAAAAGTTACACATCTGCCTCCTCAGCTGTTTTTGGTTCATTTTTATGTTTTTTCACAATCAACCAGTTATAATGTATTTATTCATGTGTTGTACTGACCAATCATATTTTTTTTTCTTCCATTTGTTTAACCAACCAGTCCTGTTTTTTATTAATATTTAAACTGCTATGATAGGGCGATACTGAAGATAAAATCACAAGCACATACTCTTTATTACTATTACTTTATTTAGGTCAGTACTGCAGGCTAAACGACATGATTGGCTGAGATGCAGTGACATGAAGAGTCAGTACGGCGGCTAAAGACTCATATAATCAGTCCGTTCTGCAGGTAAACTGATCCGATCTGGCTCTACCTGATTATTTTGTTGATTACTTCCATTTATGGGGTTGTTTTAATATTCATGATGACGCATTAGCACTAGCCTTAGCGTTGAGACACAAACACCTCCTTTTATAAACACGGTGTCCTCGGGTAAAGGATGCACCTCGTTAGTTTGATCTTTAAGTCTGTACACGACCATCAAAGGTTTGGACACTCTTTCTTTTTTCGATGTATTTTTTCCTTTAACCTCCTGAGACCTGGTGTCCTCATCTGTGGACAACACATTTTGGATTGTTTAGGCCACAGTGCAAATTTTTAGAACAACAGCAACAAGAACATGTTCAATTTTGAATATTTCTAAGAGTTTAGAATATTTTTTTGTAATTATTTTTATTTAATTATTTTTTTTTTTATTTGTTTTTATTATTATTATTTTTTTTTTATTTACTTTTTTATTTTTATTTTATTTGATTAAAGCTCGGGTCTCAGGAAGTTAAGTTTAACCACTTTCTGCATTTTATAAACACACAGAAGACGTCAAATATACGATGCAAGATATGTAGAATTATGTAGTAAAAGGTACATAACTCAACTATGCGTTTTATTTTCAGATCCTCAAAGCAGCCGCCCTTTGCTTTGTCGACGGCGCTGAAAACCGTTGGCCTTCTCTCAATGAAGTCCGTGATGAAGTCTCCTGAAACGGCTTTCACCTCACAGCTGTGCCTCGTCAGGCGCAACAACTGGGGCGACAGTATCTCCGCCGGTGGAGCGTTTGTCCACTGATCCGAAGACTGGCGGTTTGAATCCCGCTCTCAACATAAACATCATTGTCTGTGCACACTGGTGTATGAATGTGTGTATGAATGTGTGTATGAACGGGTGAGTGGTTCTGTGACGTACAGCGTTTCGAGTCCCTTGAAACTAGAAAAGCGCTATATAAAATGTGGCCGTGTACCAAATGCCAAAAGTGGAAAGCACTGACCAACGCAAAGAGTGACTATTTTTTTTTATTTTGAGTAGATTTTTTTTAACATTTGCTACATTCCATACGTGTCATTCATAGTTTTGACGCCTTCAGTGAGAATCTACAATGTAAATAATCAAGGAAAAATGTGTCCAAACTGTTGACGGGTCGTGTGTTGTAATGATGATATTTTGTGTTTAGCTCACAATTAACACCTTTAGTTGTTCTCGTTTCTGCTAATGTGTTGTTAACTGTAATTGCTTTTGTACGTGACGCTCGGTTGCTATGCCGACACGTTGATGTGAAGGTCCTATTGTCGAGTTACTGGTCCGTTTTGGAGACTGGCCCTAGTGAGTTGAGGCCGCTGTTGTTTCGCTCTTGTTTTGTTGTGGTTTACGGCCCTACAGTCGCCCCTTGTGTTCGGAAAATAAACCACGAGAAGAACTTTGGCGCGTTTCCTCAGACCAGACTTGGCAAAAACCCTTAGAGATATAAATAGGAAGTAGTGACGCTAACACTGAAGTCGAAACTACGGTAAATGACATGATTTGCACCTACTATTTTTATTTTTTATTCTTACAGCTACAGGTCCTGATCGAAACAGCATAGACAGCAAAACAAAAAAATATCGTCCTATCCATGTCCACTCCGAAACGTCTTTTCAAACATGGCCGACACCTCTGATTGGTCCAGCCGACTATAATAGACTGTCTGGGATCCTGCTCCTCTCAAGGCTGTGTATTTTGAAGGAGACCTCGGAATACCTCGTGCCGCACGGTTTGACGGTCGGCACACGCGGATATCGCCATGGGAACCGACCCCCCCCCATCCACACACACACACACACACACAAACGCACATACACCACCCCACATCTCCTCTGCTCCTCTTCGGAATAATAGGGTCCAATCTTGTGGGTCTTTTGTCCGCCGTCTCCGCTGCTCTCCGCGTATACGCTTCATCCAACTAGTCATCTTTTCCGCCTCAATATTCCATCTTTCGCTTCATTTTTCAGACATCATTTTGTCCGGGGCAGTGAAGCAGGCAACAATACGAAGACTGTTTCACATTTCAAAAAGGTGCATTTCAGTGATAAACCTGTCTAACTAAATGTGTTCTTAACAATAGCGGAGTGTTTTGTATTCTATTGGGGTTCATTCACTGCGGCGGAGAGACGTAAGCTCACTGTTAGTTAGGAGACAGGAGGAAGGCCGAGGAAAACAAGATGTTATCATGATTTGTGATCCTGTTTTATATTACTCCAAATGGTGCCGATGATATACGCGTTTAAAAATAGAAAAAAAACACACAAAAAAACAGATATCTACAGCGATCAAGCAGATTGGAGATTGACCATTCGTTTTCCTCGTAGACCGCCGCCAATCAGCACCGTCGGCTTCTACACGCACGTCTACAATCAGTGTTTTGCCCAAAGACACAGCAACAGTTTTGCAATGTTCGAACTACATTGTCGCACCTGTTGTTCCCAGAAGTCTCCCATCCCAAGTACTAACCAGACCCAGTCCTGCTTAACTTCTGGATTTGACGGAGGTGAATTTTTGGGATTCTTTCATTTCCAGACCGTTTGAGGTATGTGTGCGTGTGGAGTTTGCGTGTTTTCCCCCTGCACGCCACCCAAAGCTTCTGAAAAGTCTTTATCCCGAATGCTATAATTGAATAGACAGCTATAAATGTTCCCATTTACTTCAACCTGGGTCTGATTTTCAAACCGTGACAGGAGGAATTGGGTATTTGAACTGTTTCACGTTACCCATAGACTCCACGCTAAGTACTTCCGACTCCGAGCCTTTCTGTGTGTGGAGTTTGCGTGTTCTCCCTCTGTCCCGTTTCCCCCGTCAACCCAAAATAGGCACAAAAGGTCAAATCCTCCAGCTAAGAACTATCTCAAGATGTGGAGATTGGTGGTTGGCGTCCGCTGCTCCTGACAGGTTGCTTCGGTGGCACTGAAGTGACAAATGATTCATAAATTATGCGCTAACCTTATCCTTAATTCCCATTTCTCAAAAAACCTTTGGCACATCGTTAGCATTCACACCGAAAATCTTTGGTGGTGTCACTGAGAGAAAGACTATCCTGCCGTTACAGTATTTGTCGTGTCCGTGCTTAATAAAAATACAAAGAGGTTGTTTTATAATTTGCTGCAGTCCGTGTCCCCTGCCCAGACTCTGCTGTGGTCAGTCTGAGATCACACGAGCAGATCGATACCTGCTCTGCTGTTTGGAGTGGCCATTACACCTGCTCTGCTCCCTCGCACAGACAGTATAACACAAGCGCTGCCAGATACGCGGTTTTCCTACGGATTTGGGCGGCTTTTCGAGAAAAATACCGGCTGCAGTTTTGGCCAGAGGTATTTTCCAAGTAAAATGTATTGATTTTAGAATAAGTCCTGAATTTCACTGACAAATCTTCATATTCAAAGCCATCTGCGCTGAGTGAACCCTCTAATTGTGCATGAGAGAGCGGAGGGGGCGCGCTATTTTAATAAATACAGTGGAAAATCCAGCTGCGCCGTGCATTCTGCGGGTTTTGGGTGTTTTTTTCAGATCCTCTTGTGCACGTTGAGTCGCTGAAACTTGGCAGCCCTGGTATAGATGCCGGTTTAGAGGGCTCAAAGGTGGGATACGTGGGAGCCTAAAGGAAGCCTGGATGAAAATGAAATATGTTTTTGATTATTTTTTATATCGCTTTGCCAGACAGACATTTTTTGACTCAACTCAACCCAAGGAGAAATGCAAAATAGTTTTAAATAATGGTTAGATATAGTAGAAACAGAGCACTGGGTAAAAATGCAGTAGCGTCTTACCATAGCTTTTAAATCTATTATTTCATTAGTTTTCAATGAGAGACCATACGCAAACTAGTGTAGACAGCATATTTAACAATGCAATATGATCAAACATATATAGAAAAAAAAATATTAACATTTTTAGTTCAAATTCTATTGTTGATTTGGTTGACAAAATGTGTCGGTGATTTCAAGTTCTAAAACTAAGGCTGTGCAATAGATCGCACTAGCACCAAGGTCCTTTATCTGACAAAATTACAGTTTTTAAAAGAATTTTAAATAAAGCTGATTTTCCGTATTACTGTATTTTCCGGACTATAAGTTGCTCTGGAGTATAAGTCGCACCAGGCAAAAAAAAAGCATAATAATGAAGAAAAAAAAGCATACAAGTCGCTCTGGAGGATAAGTCACACCAGAAGTTAAAATGCATAATAATGAAGAAAAAAAACCATAAGTTGCACCAGCCAAAAATGTATAATAATGAATAAAAAAACATATATAAGTCGCATCTGTGTATAAGTCGCACCCCCGGCCAAACTATGCGACTTATAGTCTGGATAATACATTGAGTCCAAACAAAATGAGCCTTTTAGTCCTGGTTTTGTCTCAGAAAGTTTCACTCATAGACTGTATAAAGAAGTGGACTGAGGGAGTGTGGAGTCACCCACAGCGTTCAGCTCCAGTCAAATGAAGCTCATCGAGGCTAGAGCGGGTATAGCGGCGAATTTGGAGCCAAGTTCCATATTTGGAATTCCAATCACGAGCATCAGAACGACCAAAAAGCCAATCAGGAGCGAGGCTTTTGATTAAATCTAAATAACAACTTCAGCTTTACCAACTTGCGATGCACATTGTGTTACGTGAGCTAAACTACAGCGGTGTGTGTTGACTGACAGAAGAAGATGTGCTAAATATTGGTCCAGTGCACTCGTGCGTTTGATAATCACTTTTGTTTACAGATGTGTGTGCTGCAAACTCTATAAACCCTGACACAATCTAGTGCTGTGAGTTTAATCGAATTTTAATCAAGTTCAAGATTCAGTTGTTTCTAATCACCAACAGTCAGCTTGTGTCTTATTTAATGGAGGTCTACAGCCAATCCTCTGTCAGCAAACGCATGTGGTTTGGAACAGACAGTGTTGAGTGGTAATGATTAAAAGTCCGTGTTGATTATGTTCAAGAAACCATTATCGAAAGCCAATTTGATTTGTTTTTAATTAGATCAAATCACATCAAAATTGCGGTAAACCAATTTGGGCTAAAGAATTATGATTAAAAAAGGGGGTATTTTACTTCTACGGGGTGTTAACTGTCAACACATAACATATTTAAACCACCATTTTATCTTTTATTACTAAAAAATAAAACCATACTTCCTTTTGCTCTCCATGCTAAGTCACTCCCCCATCAGAGCGCTATCACAACACACTCTCTTTCTTTTTTATCTTTATTTCTACAGGGAAACCCAATGAGATGCACGGTAGTTTCATTAGCATGCATCCCGCTAATGAAACTACTCTACATTGCGTCAGGTTTGTGAAGTTGTAGTGAATTCATTTGTATCCTTGAATATTTATGAAAAATCGCCACGTGGGAGCATGGGTGGCGTCAGCTTGTGGGCGGAGCTTTGGACATAATCGTACTTTACAGTGGTCCATCAGTTTACAATGTGAATAAAAAGTTGTAGCTAGTCAGGCTACAACAAAACATCATTGACTCCACATCTACGTTTAGAGACCCCCGCACGTTCTTGAGAAAGTGTACTGTTTTGAACTTTCATTCTGACCGTCCCTCAGGCCAGAGCTTCACCTTTGACCTCTGGAGGACCTCCCTCAGGAGCCCTGCCCAGACACAATTACTTCCACATTTTTTCACCGCAGGAAAACAGAACCATACCATCACAGCAACACTGGCTCTGTGTACATTCAACATAGCACACGGCGTTAGCATTAGCCCCAGAGGTAGTACTCAGTTACATTTACAAGAAATTTGACTTTTCAGAGAGCTTTTCTTGCAGCGATCCTTCAAATATGATTTAGTTTGTCTCATTTGTTTGTTTGTGTTCGTGTCTATTCTTTTTAAATCGACTTTTTTGATGTTTCTACCATGTTATGATGTTGTTCCCTCATCAAAAAACATGCAGATTTGTGTATTTTAGCAATCTTTCCCATGCCCTATTCCAACCCTCCTTATGATTAGCTGTAATATCCTGCACAAGCCTACGTCACTCATGCTCCTGTATAGAAGTACCAGACGTAATACACAGTGTTTTCAACTCAAATCCCACATCACGAAAGTTGGGGGTGTCTCTTGCATTTCTCTATCAACAGCAAAAGTTTTCATTGGCAGATTTATAGAGAGCTCAGCAGCAGATACCGTCTTCTCCACTTCCATATTTAGTGTTGATGGGGCTTATGCTTTAGTAAACATATCTGAAACAGAAAGCCCTTTAATGTTCGCAGTTACTCTTGTACGAAAGTAGTAGTAGACAGAGTAACTTCCTTCTACTCGAGTCATTTTATTTTGAAGTAACGTTACTCTGCTGGAGGTGAGATGACGTGTCTGGGGTGAGGGAAATCCATCCATTTTTTTTCCCGATAAGCGTAAGAAAATGGATGGATGGCGACGTTACTCTTACTCGAGTACAGTTTCTGGCTGCTGTACCACCTCTGCCAACGCCGTGACCCTCTGGTGTCCTTGGTTCTATGCAGCAGTCCAAACTTTATTCTGTGCATTTGATTTGCCTTAAGTGAGTCCACTCAAGCATTCCCACTCAAGGCAAACAGTCATCTAAATGCAAAATCAGCGTATAGGCATGCATATAGATACAGCCTCCCTGCGTTCTGCATAAACAATGGGAGTTCGGAAGCACAGTAAGTCGGCAAAATGAATACTAATCCGATCAGCTGGATGTACAGTAATATTGTACGTTAGTGTGAGGCGCTGCACCGGATTTTTGTACTAGTTTGCAGTGGTCCAAAGTTATTCCTCACTTACCTTATGCATTCAGAGCATCCTAATTCTTCACCGTGATAAATTAACTTTCAGAAACCACAGTGGATACGCTAATGCTAACAACAGCTAGCATGCCAGCACACACTTCCTGAACATCGGACAATAAAATGCGTTGTAACTGGATGCAGACGGTACACAGCGGACGTATTTTGACCTCAAGAGCTCTTTATGTAATATAGCTACTGGGGCAAAACAGACTTTGCTCAAATGCATGAAAACAAATCAGGTACAGGGCCTTTCAAAGCTAAAACATTTGTTATTATTTTGTTTTTTAAATGAGGTACTCCTGACCAACATCCTGGCTCCAGATCAGTCCCTGAGAATTGCTCCAGACAGGTTTAATCCCAGTGGTATTTAAGGATGGATCAAACAGAGGACATGTTTCCCTATGAAGACCAAAAAAAAAAAAAACATCAACTTGAGCATAACAACAACAATCTGTAAACCTGGAAACAATTACTCCACATTACAACATTCTGAAGTAATTGGATTAACACTCAATTATATATTCTTAGTTACGGTGGCCAAAAGTATTACAAAAAATCACTACTAAAACGAGATACTAATAGGTGCAAGTACAAGACAAAATGTGATCTTTTCAGTATTAGAATGATCTCAACACGGCAATATAAAGTGAAGTACTATTATTTTATGTTATTGTCTAAAAAAAGAGCTTTTTTATTATAATTGTGGAATCAGAATCAAGTCTATTACAAGCTACTATTATAAAACAAGGTTGAAACTTCAGTTAAATTCATAAACAGGAGTACCTAGCTGGAGGATTAGCCTATGGTGCATGTTTAAAGAAGACATAACATGCTATTTTGTTAACGATCATTCACTTCAAGTTTTGTTCATTGTAAATCGCAATACTGATCTAAAACGACTCATAATAACAGAAGCGCTGCAAAATACGTCCTGTTCAAATTTGTCAAACTGTGGATTGTCATTTATTCACTTTTTCAACTCTACATACAATAATCGCAAGTAACTACAGAGCGGTGGGCGGGGCTAGGGGGTAGGTGAAAACTGAAATCGTCTGAGGACTCAAACCTCAAATGCAAAACAGTACGGTCTTACTCAAATATGAATCAACCAACCAAAATAACAACGAGATCATGACGAGGGAACAGTTATAACAACCTCCCCTTTAAAGTTGACAGGGGAAAGTGGATCACCTTGACTTAACCCCCAAACACAGACAGAACATGCAAATAGTAACAACTTGTTTTAACCTCCTCAGACAGACAGAACATGTAAACAGCAACACCTTGTCTTAACCCCCAGACATAGACAGAACATGTAAACAGCAACAACTTGTTTTAACCTCGTCAGACACAGACAGAACATGCAAACGTTAAGACCTTGTTTTAACCTCCCCAGACATAGAGAGAACATGCAAACAGAAACAACTTGTTTTAAACTCGCCAGACAGACAGAACATGTAAACAGCAACACCTTGTTTTAACCTCCTCAGACACAGACAGAACATGCAAATGGTAAGACCTTGTTTTAACCTCCCCAGACATAGAGAGAACATGCAAACAGCAACAACTTGTTTCCACTTCCCCAGGCACAGACAGAACATGCAAACGTTAAGACCTTGTTTTAACCTCCCCAGACATAGAGAGAACATGCAAACAGAAACAACTTGTTTTAAACTCGCCAGACACCGACAGAACATGCAAACGTTAAGACCTTGTTTTAACCTCCCCAGAAATAGAGAGAACATGCAAACAGAAACAACTTGTTTTAAACTCGCCAGACACAGACAGAACATGCAAACAACAACATCTACACCTCCCTTTTCAAACTTCAGCTGTAACAATAACCATTAGCATTAGCAGCATTAGCATTAGTCTCAGAGTTGGTGGCTAGTCCTCAGTTACACGTTACATTCTCGTGCGTAACTTTTCAAAGAAACTGTACTTTTCTAGCCGCGTACTTTTACTCCAACTTGTGAAATATTTGTATTTAAGTAACAGTACTCTGCAGCTCCTTCAGATGTCATTTAGTCGGTCTCATTTTCACGTCTGTCCTTTCTAAAGACGCAGTATCGTGCAAATTGTTATCGCATCGTCCCCCCCAAAAAAAACAATATACATCAAAGCGCAACAAGATAATGACGAGGGAACGCCGTTACACCAACCTCCTCTTTCAAGTCGATAAGAAAAAGCGGATCACCTTGTCTTAACCCCCAGACACAGACGGAACATGCAAACAACAACACCTCCCCCCCCCTCCCCTTTTCCAGTCTTCATCTGTAACTGATTAGCCGCTCTTTGGTTCAGCGGGCTAACTTTCTCTCCTCCCTCTCCTCCGTAAACACGCTCCTGACGCCGTAATCACATCCTTTTCGGAGATGGCGGGATGGCGGGATGGTGGTGGGGGTGACGCGACGGAGAACGGCCTGACATGTTCCGAGCCTGATTGGATCCAGGGAGACATATTTGGCATTCTTGCTCCTCTCCGGTCTCTCCTTCACACGTGTTGCGGGGCATGAGGCCGGTCTTGGGACCAGTCTTAAGACCAGTTTAGAGAAAGGAGGGTTTTTTTTTTCTCACGTAGAATCTGAGACGAGGATGAGCCAAAAAACCGACGTGTTTGTTGTGTGATTTGTAGTTGCGGTTGGAGCAAAAGTTGTATGTTCAGTTCAAATAAAAAACATGAGGTGTTGTAGTTTTTTTTTGGGGGGGGGAAGTAAACACGGAAAAGCCTCAAAGACAAACGCGGAAAGTAGTGCAATATGTTAAGGTTTACACTTCCCAAGCATTTAACCACGCACTTTCATTAGCCACACACTGAACTTCTCTAAAAATACGAGCTGGTACTGACAAAACTCTTAAAGGCACAGTGTGTAACTTTCAGGCAGGATTCCACAGTGATAAAAAGTTAAAACCAGACGTAGGAACATTCAGTTTTATGTGGAAAATGTGGGAGATTATAGACAAAGGAGCTAAATTTCCGTAGAAGTAAGCAGGAAGAGGCCGTCGTCCAAGTCAAGTAAGAGTCAGGTTTGTGGAGATGCAAGCGCACTCACAGTAAGGACAGAAAAAGTGACATACTAGGGCTTTAATATCAAAATAACAATAGCCAGTAGATAGTTTGGCTCCAACTCCAACTACAATGTTCCAATAAAAAAACAACTTTACTGGTGGAAGGTCAGCCACCTCGTCTCTGTCTCTGTGATGATTTTATTGCTTTGCCTGGAATGTTCCGCAGTGTGGCATTAAACTTAACTACGTCTTTGAAGACCAGCAGGAGTTGACGCCAGGTCAGTTCTGTGGAGAAGCGGCAATGCTCAGAAAAAGAATGCATATTTTTCAAGGTTTCTGAAGCATTCGAAAATAAATGCAAGATATATAAACATTTGTCATACTGTGGGACATTTCAGAAAAGTAATAACATCAAGAGACAAGGTGACTACTGACTTTCCACCAGTAAAGTTGCACAGTGCATCTTTAAGTCTATCAAAGAAATAGGAAGAATAGAAAGGACTAAATTACCCGCAAATCCCAATTGTGTTTTGCTGAACTCTATTTGCAACATTTTAACAACATTTCCAAAGAAAAATTTTACATTCCACAATTCTTCTAACCGTCTTCAGTTCTGGCTGGAAACGGAGTCACGGCCCGTCTGCGCGGAGGAGCAAACTACGCTGAAACTAACGCACTCTAGGTTTTTACAGTACGGAACATCTGAACGTTCACGATATTGCATCCACTCTAAAATACAACCAACCAAAACTCTAAAACAGGTCTAAAGATGGACAATTACAGGACGAAACTATGCCTAAAGTACCCACAAAAACTACTCTCAGTACCAAACCCACGCCTCCAGTGATCAGAGCACCACAGTGTGAGAACCAGAGCTGCGCAGGTGATTGGACAAACCACCTGTCAATCATTATCAACAACTTATTTCCTCCAATGAGAGCAAAGCAAGCAAATATGTACACTTACATTACAATGCTACTAATTGTTGCAGGGTTAGATTAGCGCAGTAATTAACCGTGTTTGCCCATTAACCTGATGGTTTAACCCCCCACTCCCATTAGTACTGCCATTGTGTCCTTAAGCAAGACACCAGTCTGGTTAGTAAATGTAGACTACAGCTATTTAGAAAGGCTTATAACTATTAAAGGGCCCATATTATGCTATTTTCTGATCTAGTTATAATGTTTCTCATCACAAAACAGACCTGGAGTTGTGTTTTTTTTTTCATTCACATATTTTAATACACAAATCCTGCATATTTAGAGTTCAGAAGACACTCAGTTCCACCTTGTGATGTCATCATGTGGTAATACAGGAAGTAGTTCTCTGTGTTTGTAAACTCCACACACCTTCACAAGAATCATTTGGATAATTTCAGCCCCGGAAATGCCAATCTCTACTGAACTAAAGGTAAAAAAAAAAAAGTAGCTGTTAACTTGAAAACTCCCACTTCATGACATCACAAGGTGGAACAGAGGATTTTGAGCTTTGGAGATGTTACAGACGAATGACGCAGGGTTACTCAAACATGTGTGAATGAAACAAAACACAACTCCAGGTCTGTTTTTGATGAGGTATCGGCATGACAACATGATTCCAAGCTCATGAGAGTCAATTTTGCGTAATATAAGACGTTTAATGACATATTTACGACCGCTATTGCTGCTGTTACGTCATTGGCCCATAACTGTTGGTACACATTTGATCTAAACACGATTCTGTAATTACGTGACATGCATTAAAAATAAATCATTGTTGCTGAGAGGTTGTCAACTACAGAGATGGTATTTCACGAGGTGTTAACCACTCCTCCGCTCATAAACAGGAAGTCACCCTTGATTTTGTTCCTCATGCCAAAGCTGTCTGTGCTATAGCTTACTCATCGCAACAGCACATCCTGACATGTGGTTTTCGAAATGAGCTAGTCTAAACCGTGGCAGCAGGTCTACAGTTGACTTCATAACCACTTACTTTCCGATCACGCCAAACCCCACACGTCTCAGATTTACAGATGTTCGCTTCACTTCGGCTTTGCGTCTAAATCCACCGGTAGAACATTCATCGTGATTCATTGTGACAAAATCCAGTAAACGCTACTTGCTGCTGCCTGCGCTAACCACTCTGCCACCAAGCCACAGTCCCGCTTTGTGGTACTTTATTTCAACTGTTATATACTCAAGTCTGTAAAGTCTTGAAATGATGAATATTAAAAGTGAAATGACCCTGAACCAGATGGAGACTGTCTAGGACCACTGGCTCGGTTTTATTTCTGTAATAAATGAGTTGAATCTGTGATCTGTTCTCTGTTTTTAGGGCTTTTAAACTCGATTTCGGTACTAAGGAATAGACTTGATCCTCGATACCGATTCCGATACCACAATGATAAAGTAAAAAGCGAATTTCAACCACGAGTATCATAGCAACCAAAGCCAATCTGGAGCGAGACTGTTGAAGGTAACCTGTTCCAAACCTGTTGCTAACGCTAGCAGGAGTGACCTCAGGGAAAGAAAGCACCTGATTTGTCTGTTATTAATGTTCATATCTTGGTTTACGGACAAAATAGTGGAATAAAAGCATCAGGATCATGTAGAGCGGGTTAATACGAACATTTTAAAACCAAAACGACGAGGCTCACAGAATCGGTGGAGCCGGAAGTGCGCCCATAATCACTTCCGCAGAGGCTAGCAGGTTAGCTACATCAATTTGTATATAGTCTATGGTTCTGATACAATTCAAGATCATTCTAAAGATATTCAGGAAAGGTTTATTTCTGTCCTGTGAATGTGACTTTTTTAGCATTGATACCTGCTCAAATGAGTACCGTATTTTCCGGAGTATAAGTCGCACCGGCCGAAAAATGCATAATAATGAAGAAAAAAAACATATTTCACGTATAAATCGCATCTGAGTATAAGTGCGACTTATAATCCGGAAAATACGGTATCTGGTTTTGATGCTAGTTTTAGTATTAGTATTCGTAGTATCTGGTTTTCGATACTTCTGACAGTTTTAGTTCAGTGTGAAATACAGTAAAGCAAAAGATGAAGTTTAAATCTGTCAACTGGACAAATCGTAGGAGTGAAGACGTTTCGCCGCTCATCCCAAGCCTCTTCTTCATTTGTCTGATCGGTGTGATATGTGCGCTCGTTTTGCCTCTCAAACACTGGAGCAAAGTCACTCGTCTTTTTTCTACCGTTGTCTCGTAAACAGACCTGTCACAAAATATTACTGATTCACTTTATGAGCTACTTTCTTCTTTGTCCATTTTTGGGACACGGTGGACGTAATCGCTTAGTAGACGGATAATCGTGACACCAACTATGACGTTAAACAGCAACTCTGCCGGCGTCATCCGCTCGTCTCTACAGATATGGGTGCGTTTAATGCCATACTGTGGAACATTCCAGTCAAAGAGTTAAAAAGCAGACCTATTACTATGTGACCAGCTCGACTTTTCAGAGCTTTTAACCACGTTGTAGCCATTTTCCTTTCACAAATTGACCCTCTCGAAGTCGTATTTGGAGTGATTCATATTTGTGCAATCTTATTTTTGAAGACGCCATTTTGCCGATCGGTCCCCGTTTTCACCGCCACAAGTGTGACGTACTTACATTACGCTCTTCATTTTTATTTTCTTAATCGATGACGCCTGTGGGATTCGGCGGTGTCACGTAGTTATTTTGGTATAAGAGGGTCTGTCAGCCGCACTGCTCTTTGTTGTGATGACGTTTACGGCGATGCAGTTTTCTAACGCACAAATCAGCTGACTCGTATTTTATTAAGTTGTTTTAGATGAATATTGTGATTTAAAATGTGCAAATTATAAAATGATCCACGGGTGTCATAAATATATAGCAAACAGAAGCACAATACATCTTCTTTAACATCCTCATGGAGACAGGAATAGGTGCTGGACAAAGTTACATCGTGCACCTTTAGTAGCCGCTCGAAGGTGTTAACTTTACACAAGGGAGCGTGGACATTTACACAAGGGAGCGTGGACATTTACACACTCTGCACACATCAAAGTTTGGACTGAAGCGGGACTAAACCGGAACAGAAACAAACCAAGTCAATGTCAGAACTTAACTGGCTTTAAGTGCGTGGCTCTGGAGCGGCTGCAACATTTTCAAATCCAGCACGAAAAAGCAGCCAAAAACTCAAGTAAAACAGACTAACATTGTTTTTTTTAAAGTGCACTGTGTAATTGTTTTTAGCGGAAGGTCTCCCACTTGTTAGAGATGTTATCGCTTAGCCCCGGAAAGTTCCACAGTAAGGCATGATTACACTTATCTCTGTTGACTGAACTGGCTACAGATCAATCCTGTGGCGAGACGACCACTCACAATAGGTATTTTTAGCGCGTCTAATTAATGAAATAAATGAACGAATCAGATACTAATCGATGATAAAGTTAGTATCGAAACCAGATACTGAGTTGAGCAGGTAGAGACACTAAAAAAGCCACATTCGTAGGACAGAAATGAACCTTTAGAATGATCTTGAGCTGGATCAGAACAAGTATAAGACACATAGACTAGTATACACCCATGGACCACTATGAACCTACCAGGACGACTGAGGGATTACACAGATATAAGACACATGGGACTAGAAAAGAAAGTACTATTATTTAATGTTGAAAATCGCATTCTATTGTCTAAAGAAAGAGTGTTATTATTATTATTATTATTATTATTATTATTATCATTATTATCATTATTATCATTACTATTATTATTTTATTATTTATTTATTTATTTGGTATTGATTATTATTATTATTATTATTGTGATTATTATTATTTATTTATTTATATATTATTGTGATTATTATTATTATTATTTTTTTTTATTTATATATTGTTGTGATTATTATTTTTTTATACATTATTGTGTTTATTATTATTATTATCATCATTTTTATTTATATATTGTTGTGATTATTATTATATTATTATTTATTTTATTTATTTTTTTATACATTATTGTGTTTATTATTATTATTAACATGGTAACATGGTACATCAAAACCGAGTTTAATCCTTAGTATGAAAATCGAGTTTGACATTTTAGTAGTCCTATCATAAACACTAACAGCCAGAAAAGTTATAGTGCAGCTTTAAGGGGAAAAAAACCCCAAAACAAACTCACTGCAGCAACACAAATGACACAAAATGACTTGTTTATCTCATAATTCTGTGTTAATTTTATCCTCACACAAGTGTCTGACCTGTCCACCTCCAGGAGACAGTTTTACGCAGGACACTCTTCAGGTTCTGCATCAACCAGTGGAATATGTTCTTCAAAAAAAACGCCAAAAAACGTCAAAATTCACTCTCAAATGTAGATCCTTTGCAGCCGGTTGCTTAATTAGGTTAATGAACGTTGGTTTGAGCTGAACATTAATTGCAGTTGGTTCAAATTGGCTTAAAATGTTCCGGAAAAACCCAAAACTGCACATGTTGTTAGCGCCACAATCACATCTCCGCACTCATCTTACCTCCGGATCCTAAAGTCCTGAAGTTCAGTGGTCGGTCGGGTCAGCCCTCCGCCGACACGCGCATTCTACTCTCCTCAAACACGGTAACGACGGTCCGCGCGCTCCACAGGTCCGGTCCCCGCGCGCTGTTGCTCCTCCTCAGCGTCAAACGGTAAAAAACAAAACAAAAAAAAATACAAAAAAAAAAAAAAAAAAAAAAAAAAAAGGTGTGGGGGTTTATGGCATTCCCCCCCGCGCCTGTCACATACCGGCTCCGTGCTCCCGCGTGCGCCCGGATCCTTTTGTGCTTTTGGCGGGGAGGAGGAAGAGAGGAAGCGGCGGAGAGGTGCGCGTCGAGCGGGGAGGAGGAGAAGAGGAGCTCCGTGTCTGCTCCGTGCGCCACAGCCTCCGGAACGACTCTGAGCACAGAGCGGAAAACACAGAGCAGAAAACAGAGAGGAAGAAGAGAGAGGAGGAGAGGAGAGAGGAGGAGGAGGAGAGAGGAGACAGACGCAGCGCAGCGGTGGAGCCAGGCGACTGACAGAGAGAGAGAGAGAGAGAGAGGAGGGGAACGGAGGGAGAAAGAGAAGGGGGGAAAGAGAGAGAGAGAGGGGGGAGTGAGAGGAGAGAGAGAGAGAGAAGGCTGACAGGCGACTGACAGAGAGAGAAGAGAGAGGGGGAGGGAGAAAGAGAGAGGGGGAGGGAGAGAAGGAGAGAGAGGGAGAAGGAGAGAGAGGGGGAGGGAGAGAGGGGGAGAAAGAGAGAGAAGGAGAAGGAAAGAGAGAGGGGGAGAAAGAGAGAGGGGGGAGAGAGAGGAGAGGGAGGGAGAAGGAGAGAGAGAAGGCTGACAGGCGACTGACAGAGAGAGGAGGAGGAAAGGGAGGGAGGGAGAAAGAGAGGGGGTGTGAGAGAGGGGGAGTGAGAGAGAGAGAAGGAGAGGGGGAGTGAGGGAGAGAGAGGGGGGAAGGGAGAGGGACGGAGAAGAAGAGAGGGAGGGTGAGTGGGAGAGAGGGAGGGTGAGTGGGAGAGAGAGGGAGGGAGAAAAGGAGAGTGGGAGAGGGGGGAGGGAGAGAGAGAATGGGGAAGAGAGAGAAGGAGGGAGGGAGAGGGGGAAGGAGAGAGGGAGAGAAGGAGGGAGAGAGAGTGAGGGGGTAGAGGGAGGGAGAGAGGAAAGGGAGGGAGGGAGAGAGAAAAGGAGGGAGGGAGAGGGGGAGAAGGAGGGAAGGAGAGAGGGAGGGCATGCAGTGGGAAGAGAGGCAGGGAGGTGGAGGGGGGAAGAGGGAGAGAGAAAGAGGAGGGCAGGAGAGAGAGGGAATGCAGGGGGAAGAGAGAGAGACGGAGGGAGGGAGAGAGAGAAGGAGGCTGGAAGAGGGGGGAGAGAGGCAGCGAGTGTAGGGGGAACAGAAAAGAGGGAGATCCCTTCTCCTGGGAGAGAGAGAGGAAGGGGGGCGTTTACAATAGAGAGACAAACAAGGGGAGACAGGGAGAGAAAGGGAAGGGGGACAAGGAAGAGAGAAAAAGGAAGGAAAAGGGGGTGGTTTTACAATAGATAGTGAGGGGGAAGAGGGGGAGAAAGGGGGAGTAGGGTGAAGAGGGTGAGAGAGAGGGGGGAGAAAGAGGGAGCAGAAGGGGGAAGAGGGAGAGACAGCGAGAGAAAAATACGGGGGGGAAGAGGGAGAGATGAAGGGAGAGGGGCTGAAAGAGAGTGAAGGGGAGAAGATGAGGGGGAGAGGTAGAGAAGGAGGGGGAGCGTTACAGGAGAAAGACAGGAGGGGAGGAAAGGGGGTTTACAATAGAGAGAGAGAGAGAAATGAGGTGCGACAGAGAGAGAGGAAGGGAGTGGATGGGGGAAAAGGAAGAGAGAGATATAAGGGGGAAGAGGGAGAGAGGGGGAAAAGGTAGAGAGAGAAGGAGGTCCCCCTCCTCTCATTACAGGAGAAAGAGAGAGGATGGGAGGAAAGAGGGTTTACAATAGAGAGAGAGAAACGAGGTGAGATGGGGAGAGGAGAGGAGGGGGCGACAGAGAGAGAAAGGAAGAGAGGGAGGGAGAGACGGGGGAGGGGGAGAGAGGGAGGGAGGGGAGAGAGAGAGAAAGAGGGAGGGAGCATCCCAGGGTTGAAAGTATCCAAATGATTCTAGTGAAGGTCTGTGGAGTTTAAAAACACAATGAAGCACTTCCTGTATCACCACATGACATCACAAGGTGGAACTGAGTGTTTCAGTTTGAGAGAAGAACAACTCAGCCTAAATACGCAGGGTTTGTGTGTTAAACATGTGTGAATGAAACGAAATCTGTTTGTGATGAGGAAACAACATTAGAACAGATCAGAAAATAGTGTAACATGAGCCTTTAATGTCGTAAACCAAAACAATAAAACAACAGGAGCCAGTCCACCCTGAGGGACTGTAGTTTGTTGAATGTATCTCCTGAATCAGACTCTACACTGGGCTACACATTTTGATATTTAAAGTGGACCATGAGCCAGTTTCCCGGTTTACCTCGCGTGGATGTAAACATAGTCAGTGTAAAATCCCCATTTTTACAGTTTTTTTTTAGCACAAGATACATGTAAACCAGCCTCTTTGGAAATTCTGGAAAATTGCCTCGAAAGAAAAAGGCAAAAAAAACATCTCAAATTGCATTCTATGTCTGATTGCCAATGCGTGTTTTTGTAATCATTTTTCATTTTGGTTTTTGGACCATCTCTGCTGTGAAATTAGACACAGCCAACAGCTCTGGAGCAGCCTCTTTCCCAAACACTTTCACATGAGTCTGTGTTGACAAGGAAACTGCGCACAGCCAGCACAAAAGTAACATCAAAGAAGCACTATGTAACTTATGTGGTTTTACTGATTGTCTCCATGGAGATGTTATTGCTTTGCCCAAAAATGTCCCACAGTGTGACATTAAACTTACTAATCCTGCCTTTCTTCAGCTACACTTCACTTGTTTATTCACTGTAAAGGGCCACTGTCGTTTTCACAGTACTATAAGATGATTTTACACTAGGTTACTGTCATTGGCAAAGGATTCTGGGAAATAATTAGTTGGCACAGTAAACTACTGCAATATTAAAGTAAGATGTGTGGTACAGTGCAAATTAAAGTAAGGCTACGATAAAGACTACTACTACTTGTAAATATTTATGGTAATGCTACCTTAAAAACTACAGTACAGACAGGGTATTGGCCTCAAGAGGAGGAGTTCAAGTATCTCGGGGTCTTGTTCCCTATTGGGTTAAGGATGGAGCGTGAGATCGACAGGTGGTTCGGTGCAGCGTCTGCAGTGATGCGGTCGCTGTATTGGTCTGCTGTGGTAAAGAAGGAGCTGAGTCGAAAGGCAAAGCTCTTGATTTACCGGTCAGTCTACGTTCCTACCCTCACCTATGGTCATGAGCTCTGGGTAAGGACCAAAAGGACAAGATCACAGATACAAGTGACTGAAACGGGTTTCCTCCGGAGGGTGGCCGGGCGCACCCTTAGGGATAGGATAAGCTCGGAGTAGACGTACACGTTGAGAGGAGCTAGTTGAGGCTCAGACATCTGTTCAGGATGCCTCCTGGATGCCTCCCTGTGGAGGTGCTCAGGGCATGTCCCACTGGGAGGAGACTCCGGAGAAGACCCCCACTATGTCTCTCAGCTGACCTGGGAATGCCTAGAGGACGTGTCTGGAGTGAGGGAAGCCTGATAGTCCCTGCACAGACTGCTGCCCCCGCGACCCGGCCTTGGATAAGTGGAAGACAATGGATGGATGGATAGGCTACTGTACACAGACTGTATATATAAATGGACATAGCTAACCTGCTAGCCGCATGTTCCAAATAGGAAATCCTCATGGACGCACTTTCAACTTCATTGAGTCTGGCTCCGATTCACTTTACACTGGAAAAACGTTCGTATTAACCCACTCTACATGATCCTGGTATTTTTATTTCCCTATTGTATTCGTAAATAAAGATATGAACATTAATAATAGACAAATCAGATGCCTTCTTTCCCAGATGTTTGATTGTGTTGCTAAGCGCCTGCTCCCTGCTAAACCAGCGATGTGTTTGAGAACGAGGTGTTACCTTGAATCACCTCGCTCCAGATTGGCTCTTTGGTTGCTATGATACTCGCAGTCAGAATTCCAAATAAGGAACTCCAAATTCTCCTCTACATCCTGTAGCCTCGATGAGCTTCATTTGACTGGAGCTGAACACTATGGCTGACGTCACACTCACTTAGTCCACTTCTTTATTCAGTCTATGCTGCTGTAGTAGGGTATTACAACTATTAGAGAAAAAATGGTCAATCACAGGATAGATTCTTACAATATATGACTAGAAACACGACAGTTTTGAGTTCAGCAAAGTTAAATAATGAACTGAACTGTTCAACTATGTCAGAATGAGGAGTTATGAGGAGAAAAGCAGTCATGATTCATCGACAAATAAAGCAAACAAAAATGTAAAAAAGAGTTATATTATCAGCCATGTTCAAACTGGCTCTCACTGAAACAGCCAATGCTACTGTAAGTCTGTATTACACTAGTGAGACGGACAGTTGGGAGTTTTGGTGAAGAGGTTAAACCATCAGTGCATGTAAATGAGAAAAGCAGTTTATAGTCTGGTTGTGTGTACTTTGTAAATGATATTCTGTTTTATTGTGTCTTGACAGGTCTGCTGTTAAAGTGATCGATCGGTGCCGCTGCTTTGAGTTGGAGCCTTAGCAGCCTAGTGAGTGAGTATCTGTAAACTGTACTTTTTATATGAACTTTGTGTATTTCTGACTTCTGAGAAAGTTTTAATGATTAAATCTTACTTTCTGTTGTGACATTTCCGGAGCAAAGTGCCATTCCTGAATCAGCCTGAGGTCCAGAACAAGCCGTGGATTACATTACAAATGAGGGAGTTATTCTCCTTTTACTGCTGCATTTATTCATCAGGGCACATTGAAAATTGGACTATGTTCAATAAGACTCTTTGGTCTGGCGTCCAGCTGCCTCTAAATTACTGTTATATCTACTGCAAACTTTTTATAGTGTTGCTCAAAAGTACCTTAAAAACATGCATTCTCACTGTGTGCAGGCTCGCCCCTCCACGGGTCTGATGTGTAACTTGTCCTGGTGGCAGTGCATGCGTGTCTCCATTGAAATAGATAAGTTTAATGCCACACTATGAAACATTCAAGGCTTTTACATATCCATATAAGAGCAGAGTGGTTATGTGGTCTCCTTGTCCAGTGTGGGGGTTATGGGTTAGAAAAGCTAACGTTTTTTTCTGCTAAATATATGTTAAATATACAGTATATTTAAATGGCCTACTGAATAAAAGTGAACTGGTTTGAAGTTTAAGAAAATAAAAAAAATATATATATATATAAGAATCTGCAAAGGATTTTCACACACAAATGGAACCAATTAAAATCTGATTAAACATGCATTTGAACAAAAACAAAAAAAAATCTCTTTGCCGTGTTTTAAAATAATGTTAAAATAGAAACTGCTTTGTTCCCTTTTAAGACAAATGAAAGGGGAGAAAATGGCCTATTTTCATACTTTATCTACCAGTATCTGTGCATCATGACTCCAGTCCATTTACTTCTCTCAGAATGTGTTTGAATCACTCAGACCTGAACACCTGCAGTGACCTCAAAAAAAACCTTAAACAGTGTCCCTTTAACTCTCTGGAGGTGGCACGTCACCTGCATGACTCCAAGGAAATAAAAGTATAACAAGTGGGTATTTTACTTCTATGGGGTGTTACAGAAGTATTTAGATCACCATGTTACCTTTTTTACCTTTTATGTTTCAGTTTTGGTCCCCCTGTCCTTTGTTCCTTGCGCTAAGTCACTTCCCCTTCAGAGCACTATCCCATTACAATCGCTGTGTATTTCACTAATGAAACTACAGCACATTAAATCAGGTTTGTGAAGGCGTAGTATATATATTTTTTTGTTTTGCTTTTGTATATTTATTGTATATTTATGTAAATCTGCAGTGTGTGAGCATGGGTGACGTAGACTTGTGGGCGGAGGTTTGAACGAGATCATACAGCCATCAGACTCGTTTTCTCCCTTATCCGGGGCCGGGTCGCGGGGGCAGCAGTCTAAGCAGGGACTCCCAGACTTCCCTCACCCCAGACACATCCTCCAGCTCCTCCGGTGGGACCCCCAAGGTGGTCCCAGGCCAGCATAGTCACTCCAGGATCTTCCCCGGGGCCTTGTCCTGATGGGACATGCCCAGAATACCTTCCTAGGGAGGCGTCCTGAGCAAATGACTGATCCACCTCAGCTGCTCCTCTCGACGTGACCGGTTTGCAGCCGAGTGTGACGCAGCTGGGATGAGAATCAGCTCCTCCGAATCCGAGGCCATGGTTCTCGACCGGAAAAAGGTGGGTTGCCGTCTCCAGCTGGGCGGTGAGTCCCTGTCTCAAGTGGAGGAGTTCAAGTATCTCGGGGTCTTCATGAATGAGGATGAGGGAAGGATGGAGCGTGAGTTCGACAAGCGGATTGATGCAGAGTCCGTAGTGATGCGGTCGCTGTATTGGACCGTTATGGTAAAGATTATGATTTTCAGTACATTTAACTGAATCTTTCAACATCACTACAGCAACCTGCAACCTGCCTTGAGCTAGGTTTGGTCAGGACTACCTTAGCTGGAGGATTTAACCTTTTGTGCATGTTACGTTAATGGTTTATTGGGAAAGTTACTGTGTTGTTGTAGTAAATAACAGTAGTGCAGCCTGAGACTTGTGCCGGACGCTACTGAAGGGGGCATGGCTCAGGGCTCAGTGGACACTACAGATCGATACTTACTTTAGAAGAATGAGGGAAGAGAAGAGAGAGCAGAACCTGGCACATAGTCAATACATCAGCACAATCACACACACATATACACACACACATACGCGCTTACACACACTTTTAAGCACATGTACTTAAGAGTATCTGAGGACGTTGGCTCATATGGATGTCTTTTGGACTGACAGTTTGTTTCTATAAGAGCTGTGGAACTCACTACCCAAAGAAAACTGACCGAAACTGAATGAGTGAATGAGTGAGGGTTGGATGTTAGCTGTTAGCTTTTGTATTCTGGTAATTCTTGAGAGTCGGGACAAAACAGGTCTTCTCTAAAACATAGCAATTTGTAGAAAAGTGTTTTCAAATCATATCATAATAGGTGTGCTTAGAAAGTTAAGTCTAAGGGAGTTGTGTTGACTGGAGCTATTTATTTGAAAATATTTCTGTTGTTTTTGGAAAATTTGGATGGAAATGGAAATAGAAATTTTGAAGTCAGTGTTATTTAGTGTGTCACCTGCTCAAAAAACATTTAAAAACTCTGTGGATGTGAATACACTTGCATCTTTTTGTGAACTCCATCTGAAAAGTCTCATTAAATCAGTAATATTATGATCTAAATCTTTAAGGGTCGTGTTTGTGACCCTCGCTCCACTGAACACAGCACTACCACACACAGCCTGGTCACTTTTACACACTTTGATACTTAAGACCAATGAGTGCGTCAAAACCTTGAGTGCGGTCATTAAGGCTGCTCGTAAATAGAACAGTAAGAAATTAGCTGGAGTGTACCATATATGTTTAACAAGGGAAAAATGTGCAATTTTGTCAACTCCGTCAGTCGTCAACTCAGATTTATGTCACTGGTGGACACTGCCTTATATCTATCTGAGGGGAGGGGCTAACTACACTGAAACTGTAAACAGCTATTGTCTCCAGTTTCAGCCTTAACAACCATATTCAACCTTTAATGGCCCTCCTATTGCTATCCATCGTTTCTATGGATCAAACGTAGACGACAGGGATTACACAGACATACAACGTAAATTAACATATTTTATAACGTTACATTTAATTTGTGACAGAGTTGACACATATCGACAAACTAAGTAACAAATTAAACATTTAATTCCCAGTTTACTGAACAAAAATGTAGAATTGAAGAGATTGTCCATTGTGACTTATATTATGAGCCTGCTATAGACCGATCATGTTGTGACACTAGTGTTTCAAAGGGTCTAATGCAAAGTAAAACATGTAAAATCCCTGATATCTGAATAAAACTGGAGGGACAGAGGAGAGAGAGAGGGACATGGAAACACTGGAGAAGGAGGACAAGGAGGGATGCAGACAGAGACAGGGGGTCAAGGAAGGAGGGGAGCGGACTTTCCTCTGCTATAGTCAGTTTGATGATTGAAAGTGAAATAATTGTCACTGGAGCACCTGTTTCATCTGGATTTAAACATATTTGATCAGTTTTCAGCAGTGTTCAGTTTTTTGTCAACTCTGTCACATCCATGCATTTGACAGATGTGTTTATTATTTGTTTGACTATAGTTTGTTTAAGTTGTGAAGGGCTTTGAAATGCACAGTCTGATCCATGTGTGTCCATTATTTATATAAAATGTATTTTAGAATATTGAAATAGCAAAATATTTTTCGTAATAGAAATGTTTAAAACTCAAATGTTCATAAACCTCTGCAATTTCCACTGAAGTTTTCAGATATACTTTCATTTGACACAATGCCCTGAAATGCCACAAATGACCCTTATAACAGAGATCACAAGTTCAGATTTTAGTTGGATTATAATAAATCTAATTGAATGTGTTTTTGTGTGTCTTGCAGAGTTGATATTAATTGAATTATATGGGGAAATATGGCATTTTTAAGATTTTTTTTTGTTCAGAACTTGTTTCTTTGTGTTTCTGCACAGCTCAGACCTATAACAGATATATAACTCTCATAATTGTAGAACGGTATTGAAAAATGTCATTTTCAAAACCCGTTTTGTTCCAAATCTCAAGAATCACTAATTTAATACAGTGACTCTCAAACTTTTCACATCAAGTACCATCACATTAAAGATTTGGCTTTCTGAGTTCTACCAGATCCAAACCAGGTCTAAACCAGATCTAAACCAGGTCTATAACAGGACTATTCCAGGTCTAATCTAGGGCTAAACCACGTCTCAAAGTGCACTACATCTTTTCCAGTGTAGTTCTAAACAAAACACCCAAAGGAGGACAGAAAAGTGGATAAAATGAACTAAAAACACAAGCTGAAGAGCTGTGTGAGTACCACCTGAAGGAGCTTGTGTACCACCAGTGGGACCATAGTTGTTTGTTGTTGTTGCAGTACTTTTAGTGTTCTTGAGTTAAAAGCCTGACAAGAAACAAGAGCTGCTTTGTCCAAGTAAAAGCACTATGATGCCTGCACTGGACTGATGCGCTACAGTTTTATATCTGTCTCTAATTAAATCAACCACAAAAACAAAGGAAGAAAAAGGGTGGTTTCAACCCAAATCACATCTGGTGTCAAGGTAACTTCAAAGTGAAAAGCTGGATTTGCCACTTGGACACCTGGAGTCCACATTTTAAAGTGTATGGCATCCTCAGGCTACTTTTGGACACCTTAACTTATTTTTTTGAGGTTTTAACCATATTATAACATTGTTCCCTCATTAAAAATAAACCTACAGTTGTATTTAGCTTCATTCACGCTGGTTGCAATAATAATCTCTAAAAGTCCTTTGCCTCTGCCTCACAAAACACTCCAATGAAATTCCCCAGGATTGTTACATCATAGATAGAAGCCTTCCTCAGTTTTTAAGTCCATAAATCATCGCTTGAGTGTTTTTAAGCATTTCTGTCGTTAAATCACAGACATGTTCCTCATTACCTAGTTTATTTTTTTGTTGTGGTAATTCCCTCTGCTGTCATTAGATGGCAAGCTGCACTACATAGGTACATTGAGCACTGAGGCTATGAAATGATGGGTTTCTTTTTTTAAGTTATAGATCATGCAATTCTAAAGCGAAGGTACGCCACTAATAACTATACAATAAATGCATTATATTTGTTCTGTAATGTAGTTTTCCAAGCCATTTAAACAGGGAATAAAAAATAACAAAAAAAAATGCTCCGTCCTTGAATGTGTGTGTAATATCTCAGTCGTCCAGGTCTGATCTACAGCAAAAGACTAAATTAAATCTGTCAACTGGACAAATCTTTAATGGTATAGTTATGGTTATGTTACTGCAATGGGTGACAGTGGTTCAGTGATTAAAGCAGTGGTCCCCCAACCCGAAGGTCACGGGATTGATTTCAACTTGGACCAAGCTCTGCTGCCAGTGCTGACCCACCTTAACTACTATAAAAGTGCTCTAATGTTTCATAGTATGGCATTAAACCAAGCTATCTCCATGGAGACGAGCAGCCGCCATAACCAGGCTGCGTTACAGGTCAATAAAAACACATTTTTTTCAAGGTATTGTAGCGTCCTGACTGTGACTGCAGACTATAACTATAACTGTACAAGAGCAAAACAGCAGCAGTCTCAACTCACTAGAGCCAGTCTCCACAGACAGACGCAGACCGCTAACCCACGAATAGAACCTTCAAGCAACTTGTCGTCGTAGCAACCGAGTGTCACGTACAAAAGCAGTTACATTAACAACACACAACAACAACACATAACAACAAGAAAAGGTGTCAACGCCGAGCTAAACACAAAATATCACATCATTACAATGTTTTCTTGGCAACCAGAACACACGTAACTGAATGAAAGCATGATTTTTTTTGGTTTTATTACTCTTTACTCTTAAACCTTATGTTGAAAACTGTGTGCTACAAACACTGAGGTGAACTTGTTTCTCAGTAAGAATGCGACACATACTTATTTTAAGATGTCTACAGTGGAACCTGCTGCTTCAGTTACATGACAGGTATTCATCTTTCGGTCGACAAAAGGTGTGGTAATACGTCTTTTCAGTGACTATTATCTTTTTAGTGGTGTATTCCTTCATGTAAACAGCTAACAGTATATCCATTTATGACCTTGTACAGACAGCGTGTAAAAAGGACCACCCTTCTACAGATAGTACTTTTCTTGGGGTATAAGTACTGGATGGCTCCTTTGTATGTACCTGCTCTCTGTACCTTCATTCATCTCATGAGATAAAACTTCTTTCAACTCTCTCCCTGGTCTGTAATCACTTCCTTCACAATTACACTGAATCATAATAAGACAGCTTTAATGCCATACTGCGGAACATTCCTGGCAAAGCAACAGCATCGGAAAATTGACATAGTACACCTTTAAAAGAAGCAGTCGTCCTCGAGCTATTCGTTCTAGGCTGTTCGTTCTCAAACATTTCATATCAAGTACCACTCAGTACAATCTTTGAGCAGTGGGTCTAAAGCAGGTCTGGAGCAGGTCTAAACCGTCTTTCACCCACTACAAGCGCACGAGGCAGGGGTCAGCACCGCCTCTCTCTGATTATGGATACAGACTATAAAGCCCTCTCCTCCGCTCGCTCGCCATATGCATATTTCATGTAGAGGTCGCGACCCCATGCATCTGCACATGTTTTATTTAAGCCCGCTCCCCACACAGAAGTAAACGGAGCTAACATTATGACAACAGCGTTAAAGTGCATGTGACAGGGTTTGTTTGTCTAATTATGACTCGGTTTGGTGGGATAGTACCTGTGGTCAATTTAGATTGTAGTTTTATATCAGTTAAGTGGCAGTTTGTTGGGGGGGATGAGAAGAAAAGTCCAAAAATACAGGAAGTAGCACTGAGAATGAGCTTTATGCAGCGGAAACACTCAAGGTGCAGCGGAAATGAGGCTTATGTCATCAACACAAAAATCATCTAAAATGCAGAGACAATTTACACCAAGGGAAGGTATTTTTCTGAAACATTAAATATTGATTTAACAAAATAACAAAAGGCATTGTCCTTTATTTTCATTAGTCTGATAATAACATGTTTGGGGCTTGTTTCCATGTAAAAATTGTGAAATTACTATGAACTTCACCATAATAAAAAATAAATAAAGTACAATCTTTAGTAAAATGCTTAAAGGAACTGTATGCAGCCTGTGCTCTTACTGCACAACTGAGCCTGTGTGTCCAGAGGCTTAACCTGCAGATGGAGACACAAGTTTGTCTCATTCTCAGTTTATGGACAGGCCTCATGTGAAAGCTCAGAACCTCCAGAATTCACTCACTGAGATGCAGAGGCTGCTGGTGCTGGGGTTCAGGTAGTGACCAGATCAGAGAGTCAACTGGAAACCAACTGGATTTCAGCATTGAAACTGGCAACTCAAATGAGACTCATGAGGCTCATTCTGCTTTATCACTGTATCATCATCTTGAATATAAATAAATTAGACATTGTGCCCATTGCTTTTGTCATTAAGAATAAGTTCATGTTTGAAGATCATGTTTATGACATTTATAAAATCTTGAGTATGTTAAATGCGTTTTAGTGAAATTAGTCTAATCTGTCACATGTACTTTAGCAGCGATGCTAATAGTGGTGCAAACAGCAGTGAATGTGGGGCGCTGTCTGCATAAGCCGCCCCCCACTGTCTCTCCATTAGCACGCAGCACGAGACCACAGTCTCAGCTTATTCTTTAGACATGTGGATCCATAAGAGCTGTTCATAAATCAATACTGGACTTGCTTCAGGGTTTAGAGTGGAGTTAGCATCACAGAGAAGACAGTTTATGTGGCTAAACGGTTCATTCACTCAGCACTTAGTGGTGCGGTGCGTTTACCCACAGCTGCCCTGAGGCGGACTTACAGACGTGGCAGGAATTCTGTGGTCACATCCTCTCTAGTGATCAACTGTGCTACACTCAGGCAAGCAGGGTGAAGTAAGTGTCTTGCCCAAGGACACAATGGCAGAATACACCTGTCAAGCCTGAAATATCTTTACCACCTGAGATCCCTGTTAGGAGCAAAATGTTGGGCAACAGTGTCTCCACTGATATGAAAGTTGGTGGTTTGAATCCCACTCAGGAGATGGTAGGACAGTCAAATACACCGTCCAACAGGGCGGCAGTTGGATTCCAGATCCCGCAGGTGAAAACTGTTTTTGTGTCCTTGGGCAAAACACTTCACCTGCCACGCTGGTGTGTGAATGTGTGAATGTGTGAGTGGTTCCTTGATACAAATCGATTTGAGTGCTGTTAGAGGTTAAAAAAAAATGCAGCAGCAATTTACCACTTTTATTTCAGGTGAGGGGGGATTTAACCAGATCTGAACCGGGATTATTCAAGGATTAAAAGGTCCACATCACGCTATTGTCTAATCTATGTTATAATGTTTCCTTATCACAAACAGACCTGGAGTTGTGTTTTGTTTCATTCACACATGTTTAACACACAATCCTGCATATTTAGGCTGAGTTCTTCTCTCAAACTGAGATGTCAGAGGTAATACAGGAAGTGCTCCACTGTGTTTTTAAACTCCAGACACCTTCACTAGAATCAGTTGGATAATTCATGCCCTGGAATTGCCAATCTCTACTGAACTAAAAGGTAAAACTCAAAACATGTGTGAATGAAACAAAACACAACCCCGGGTTTGTTTTTGAGGAGGTAACACCGCTCATGGCTTAAAGCTCACAAGAGGAGATTTTGCGTAACACAGGCAAACGTCTGCAGAATATCATAAAAACAGTAATACAAAACACCCCTAGAATAGTCTTGAATCAGTAAAAACAATGTGTCTGACACAGATAAGGTGAAGGAGGCACCATGTTCACATAGAACTACCCCGCCACCTAGTGGTAAAACTTCTGATGGATGTGATCATGCTGTTCTTAAGATGAGGCAGTAGTTTAGTATTTTACATTGTATTTATATGATCAGGTTCATCAGACGGAGCTGGGTCCGGGCATTATTAACACAAAACAGAGAAAAGAGAACAAGAGATCTTTGGTCTGGGGCTGTGCTGTTTCAGCTCTTTACCAAAGCACTTTGTTGGCATGATGTGGTTTCATTGTAATCAAATATTTTATTACATTACACAACAAAACCTCTTATTTTTACTGGTGCTGTTCAGATTATGGGGTGTCATAATCCTCAGTTAAAATTCTAGTCCAAAGTGCACTGTACACATGATGTTGTCCAGCAGTGCCCTGGATGCCCCCTGGTGGAAGTTTTTCATCCCCAGTTACAGTTTTTCAATCACTTTAACACACTTCTCTATTACAAAACAGCAAAACAGCTCACATAGGTCCCAAACAGAGATTCAGTGCTCCTAAATCACATTTCATCTCAGCAAAATGCAGTTTTCTATGTCAGACTGTGGTCATGTGTCTGTGCTCTTTCATTCATTTGACAGAGCAGCTCAGAAGCTTTAGTCCTGCTCTCAGTGACCACAGAGAGGCGCTGATGCAGTACAGACACTCACGTTCACTCTTTATCTGGGCTGGAAAAACAGTATTATACATGTCATGTTTGTAGATAATTACCCATTTCAGACTGGATTGTGCAAAACACACCTCATACTGAAATACACTTTGTTTGCAAGGGGGCACTATGTTAGCTGTGGGTTGCCAGGTATTACAAAACCTACATACCCTGACTTTAAATCGTCATAATAAATTCCATATGGTATAACCTGCTCGATACCTGCTCTCATCCGGTTTCATTTTCTGTGGGCTCATACTCAGAATTAACTTTCAAGCGCAACCTTAGCCGTTACTGACACTGACCACAGCCTAAACATCTAACATCCTAAATAAACAGGACAAACAGAGGCATGAGGTGGAGCACATGGAGCTGTGGGATGGTGTGCTCCACTGTAGCAGCTGTACATAGAGCCAGGCCCGTCGACAGAAATGTGGGAGTCCGGGAGAAGAAGTCTATTATAAAATTTGATGTTTTTGTTGTCTTTGTCAAATTATACCCTGTGCAAGATACATTTACAGTTTTTTTTTTTTCTCGCACCAGAGTGATGTTTTCTGTTCTTTTGGTTCCTGTTAAGAGCCTGGCTGCTGCATTTTGAACCAGTTGAAAGCTTTCTATAGAGTTTTTAGGACACGCAGCCTGTTGGAAATGACAGTAATTTAGGCTTGATGTAACAAATGCATCGATATGTTTTTCAGTATCACTTTTAGGCAGGATATTTCAGGTTTATATGTGCTGTGAATGAGAGCTCATGGTCAAATAAGACTCCAAGTCTCAAACACTAGAGCTGGAGGCTACACTGACACTGTCCAGAGTGATAGAGTCTCACAGGCCTTTGGGGCAGAGAACAATGACCTCTGTTTATTCAGGGGTGAGAAGGACATAATATTCTCATGGAAAAATGTCATTAAATTGAATGAGCCAACCATGCAAAGACCATCCTTTGAAACAGCTAATAATATAATATGCAGAGGAGTAAGTTTAAAGTCAGTTTTAACATTAGACGACAACGACGCCACTGGGGTCTAACCCAGAAAATTTTATAAAACCGAGTTTGTTTATACCTGGGATCCAGAACACACACTTCTTCTCTACGAAGATGTGAGTCTGGTCACGGATGAATCTCCCTAGATGTGACTGACAGGTGGATTAGCCAATCAGGGACACACATGATCCATCTATAAAAATAAAGGAAAAAAAATATCACAGGGGAGTGAAAAACATGGTGATTTCTGCAGAATCAATGAGCAAAGCACTAAATTGTTAATCTGAGGTGAGAAAAATGTGATTTTATTTGTAAATCATAGGTGACCAATGAGCTCCTTTGTTTCACATGTGTCACTGAAATAAACAAATCTGATTGGACGATCACATTTGGTTGGACTGATATCAGTCTGTATAAAAAATACTGAGATCAGTCTGGATTTACCAGGCAGAGTCCAATCATCATAAAGGGCAAGATATTTCCTTCACATTACTGATATTCTGCATGTTGTTTAAATGGTTACATTATGTGTTTCATATTAAGTTTTTTACACTGACGACCTCAACACTGCAAGCAGCCAGACCACCACGAAAGACCTCACAGCGGAGGGACGATGCACCACGACACTGGCAAAGAACTCAGAACAGTCAAAAGAGGGAGTGCTAGTATGAGACGAAGAGCAAGAAATTTGGGGAATTTTTTATAGTAGCGAGTGGCGCCATCTGTTGGCCAAGATGTGCACACCCCATTCTGCTACACACGCACTGGGTACATGGCAAAATGAAATGGAAAACACTATTTATTTAATTCATAAATTTTTTGGAATGCCCCTTGTGACGTACCATCTCTTTTTCGATGAGGCTCAAAACAAGTAAGTTACACACAGGACAGAACACAAAACTTAAAGTTTACACACAGACAGACCAATCCTGCTACAGTATATGATGTATAAAATAAACTATACACAACAGTAATGGGATATACAAAATGAGAATAAAAGGACAGACTAAAAGCATGAATACGAGTTTTGAGGTATGAAACCAAAAAGGATTTGAATGAGTTAAAAGATGTTAGAGATCTTTAGGGTACGGGCAATTTATTCCAATCAGAAAGGCCCTTGTACTGAAATGATCTACATCCTTCTTGGAAAAGTGAGACAGTGAGTGCGAATACAGCGATCTTACTGGTGCTAACTGATTAAGATACTGGGGACAATTAGCATAAATACGTAACCAAGTGAGTTTTTCCAATAAAACACAGATGAGATCGGTATGTCTTTATGTCACAAACTGTAAGTAAAGGAAAAAAGTTAAATGACTGAACAATTAAAATAAACAAATAAATAAAAATTACATTCATGTTTTAATGTTGGGATAAAATAACCAAATAAAAGAATCAGGTAGAGCTGGTTAATATGAACTTTTTAAGGTCAGAATAGCAAGTCTGACAGCAGCAGTTATGGAGGCTTTTCAAAAGAAAGTCAATTGCAACCAGAGCTTGACGGAAACACTTTGCACCCCTGCTCACTTCTTATTTGGAACACGGAGGCTAGCGTGCTGCTATGTCTATTTTTATATATATATATATATATATATATATATATATATATATATATATATATATATATATACACAGTCTATGTTTTCACTTCACAGCTGTGCCTTGTCAAAGTCGAGAAATGCCAAAAGTGCAAACCAAAGTTTAAATATTCCATTATGCATGTTTCATTCATAGTTTTGATGCCTTCAGTGAGAATCTACAATGTCAACTGTAGATTCTCACTGAAGGCAATAATCATAAAAATAAAGTAAACAAACAAAAAATGAAAAAGTGTGTCCAAAGTTGACTAGCAGTGTACTTACAATTAAAGTAGGTATTCAGTTACTGCCTTTTTGTGGAGTCTTCTGCCGGCTGAAGGGGGAGTTTGCTTGTTATAATGACCCACTACGCTGACCCAGATACAAGACCAACTTTTAAACTCTGACTATGCATAAGTGAAAGGCCAGATCTTTTTGGATTGTGCAAAGATAATATAACAAGCTTACACGTCTAACTCAGATCTTAGCAAAGCAGTTACAGCTTGGTTTTAATCAGGGTCAAAATCGGCTTTATAATAAAATATAATTTAAAATATATATTTTATGGAGTTATTTAACTTTTTTTCTTCACTTAGTTTATGAGATAAGGACGATTCACAGAATATTCTGGAGTCAAGGACAGACCCACATCACTTTGCACAGATGTAATTATAATGATCACCATCTGGCAAACATCCATCTTCTTCCATTTATCCGGGGCCGGGTCGTGGGGGCAGCAGTCTAAGCAGGGACTCCCAGACTTCCCTTACCCCAGACACTTCCTCCAGGTCTCCATCCAAGAGATATAGTCCGTACAGCATGTCTTGGGACTTCCCTGGGGCCTCCTCCCAGTGGGACATGTCCACAGCACCTCTTCAGGGAGGTGTCCAGGAGGCATGCCCGAGCCAAGTGGAACATGAACGGCTCTATTCCGAGCTCCTCACCCTGTCTCTAAGGGTGCGCCCAGCCACCCTGCGGAGGAAAGTCATTTCGACCGATTGTATCCACTATCTTGTTCTTTCGGTCATTACCCAGAGCTCATGACCATAGGTGAGGGTGGGGTAGAGTAGCGTAGATTGACCGGTAAATTGAGATTGATTGGAGGAGGTGTGTGTGTGTGTGTATGTGTGTGTGTGTGTGTGCGCGCATGCATATATCTGAGAATCGCCATATAATTTCCTTGTCTGCAATGCTATAAGATATAAGATCCCTCTGTGATATTTACCACAAATACAGTGCAGCAAATGATTAAATGCATCTCCATTGCACCACACTGTTTGACAGATTGTGTTCTTATGGAGACTCACAGCCTCTCTAATGGAATACAGGAACGTTTCTGTGCCAAAAGACAGTTTGGACTGGTCTTTTAATTACTGGTGTAACGCAACTAGGGGCTAATGAGGACCTGACGGCATTGTTGACCAGATGTAGGTACGGTAGGGAGCCAATGTGTGAATAAACACAACAAACAAAAGATCTTAGTCAAAAATAATATGTATTAAGTTCAATATTAATTACTCAGGGCAGGTATATGATAATATAATATATACTGTGGATTATATATATATATATATATATATATATATATATATATATGAAATGACTTTATATATTAAGTAGATATAATTAATACAAAAGAAACCAGACAAAATGAAATGCAACAGAACCAAAAAAAAAAGTCCCATTCCAGTTCCAGGCTCGAGTATTTATTCCAAAGGTTGTGTTATCCCAATCGTTTGTAATGTCTTTATAATCCAAAACGTGTTGTAATCCAAGAAGCAGGGAAAATAAAAAGGTTCGTTTGTTCCTACCAGTTTATGAAGGAAAAGGGGTAGCTCGCCATCCAGGTTATTGTGAGGTTGTCATGGTTCAATTCAGTGCAGAGGGAAAAAACTGACCTAAAATAAAATTAGCATACAATTAAAATAAATTTGCTTAAAGTAATTCACTATTACTATAAATTCAATAAATAAATACATGCCATACATCTTAGCAATATATAACCAAATAATCTTTGTTACATCAAAATTAACTTGTCAATAACAATTAAATAATAATTCCAATAAACTAGCTTTGATTTCAAAAGCAAAGTAAGATAAAATAAGGTAAAGTCAGGTAAAGTGCACTTTCAAAGTTGATTCAATAAATCAAATGTTATGGGCATCTCAGCCTAATTCATAAAAAAAAAAATCAAAAACAAAAAAAAAAACATGGAGCTTCTAATGCTGCGCATCACATCAGAACGTTCCATTCAAAACATCGTGACTATATTAGTGCAAAGTTCAAAAAGTTACAAAAGCAACGAAAGGGGTCAAATTGAATCAAAATAAAGTACTAACTTAACACGAGCCTTTATGGCAAAAAGTTCGGTTCTCGCATAAACGTAAATAAAGTAGAGATTAAACCAAAAGAAATAAACGGATCGACTTACCGTAGAGCGGATAGTGATAGCGGTAAGTATCCGTCGGGTCAAATGTAGTTTTATGTATTTTTTCAATGAGATTGCCGAGAGAAACAGCGAGAAACAGCGAGAAACAGCTACAATCAGCCACAATCAGCCACAGCAGGAGCAGCATGAGAGATGTTGGCGTCTGACGTCACCGCTAAAAAAGGAAATTGTCCCGCAACAACCAACTCCTCACCGGAAGTGGGACATTATTTGACACGGGTTACACTGGCATTAGCAATGTACGGCTCTAAAAGCACACAGAGGTACTCCCTCACTCCCTCACGAGAGAATGAGTACCTCTCAAAAAGGTCATTATCAGGAAAATCCAATGGGTTTTGACAATTCCTGAAAATTCTCTCTCTGCAGAGTGAGCCTTGAACAGTCCATGCACCCATATACACAGGATTCTTAAGGAATGAAAACAACTGGCTTAAGTATTTTTTTATTTTACCTCAATGGCTATTTTTTTTAAATAAAGTGCTAAATCTATTTTCCAATGGTTGCATTGCAAATCATGCTTCATATTTAATTTCTGTTTTGTTCTGATAGGTTGACTCAAAAGTGAAACTCTTATCTAATAGATGTAACTATTTTACATTGGCAATGCATTTTTGACACAGAACTACAACATTTGGGGTGTAGGCTGTCTGTCTGAACCCTGATCTCTATTCTTTCGATCTTTTGCACAAACTTCTCTTTACAGTGAGATGAGCTGCATGTCTGAAGTTGGCTCCAGGAAAACTGGCGTCCTTACCATCCTTTGTGACATAATCTCACAAGTGCAGCTTGTCACAGGTATTAACTCTTGTTATTTACATTTGTCCAAATCTCGTCTCAAGGTGTTTAGTAAGATCAAAATGATGGTTGTCCTGGGCTTGTATCAGGTGCTGGAGTTTAGGTAGTGACTCAATTTCCTCACCTTACCCAAGCCTTCAAAATAAATTGTGGTTTCTTTTGTTTATTTGATGACAAAGGAAAAGTTTGTGAATGTTTGATAAGAAAATGCGTGTTCATGTTTGTTCTGGGACCATCAGAGGCTCATACACACTGTACTTGTTCCATGTACACTCTAATAGTTTCACATCAGCAGTAAGACAGGCCCAGTGTCAGACACCACACCACATGCTGATTTATCTTATCAAACAGACTAAAGATGGCACGACTGAAAGGGTTTTATTCTGCACTTTTCTCCTTTAATGTTAATCTTATGATGATTATTTGTGATTATTTATGTTTCAATTTGTTGTATTATTATTTTAATGTCTTTTTTTAATTCTTTAAAGCACCTTGAATTACCTTGTGTATGAATTGTGCTGTACAAATAAACTTTCCTTGCCTTGACATGACTCGTACAGATGAGTGTAGGAAATCTAGGAAACATTACGACACACATCATAATGTTGTCAAATGTGAATCACCAGTAGTTGAGCTAGGAGCCATCCACTGTCGGGGGCCCCACAGACAAATTCAGCTTAGGGCCTCCTTAAAGCTAGAGCCAGCCCAGCTTGTAACTGTGCTTAGTGTTTTCTTTTTTTTTTTCTTTTTTTTTTTTTGCATTATCTTGATGACAATATTTATACATTATTATACCCCTAAATAAAGAACACCCCTGCCGCGTACCCACACCGCACACACACACACACACACACACACACATAAACCAGGACGGAGGGGGGGGGGGGGGGGGGGGGGGGAAAGAGGGGAAGGAGAGCACACAGATGGATTGAAGGAGGAGGAGGAGAAGATGACGGGATATAAAGACATGGATCCTGGTCACTGTAGCTGGACAGACGGAAGCAGCTCAGGTATGGCACAAACCTCTACAAACTTTTGATTACTCCATTCTTCACAAATCTTTAACTCACATTTGCATTAGAAATTATATGGTGATGTTAAATTATAATTTGCAAAGAAACAGTCCAAGAAATTGAAAATTGAATGTTGATCTTGAGTAAATTTTGTCTTGTTTTGGTGTTTTTATTATTTGATGTTGAGCTAATGATTTGTAAAATATATGTTTTTGAGTGAGCATGGTTTGACTGTACGACAAAATGATTTATATTCAGTTGACCTTTTAAATATTTCATCATTTAAATATATCTATCCATCTATTTTCAATCGTATAACGTAAAAGTCTGGATATAACTACCATCTGATTTATGCATTTATTATATTTTCATGTGTTAATATCAACGCACCTATCCCAAGTTATTATGTGGCTTCCTATTTGTCTGAAGCTCGTAGAGTATATAGATTTATGCAGTGGTGGAAAGAGTACTGCATAGTTGTACTAGTGTAAATGTACTGTACATGATATATTCAGAGTACCAGTGACCAGTTACTTTTTCACAGATTTTTCACTGCATTTTAGATCAGCTCTTTATATAAATTGAACAGTTTAAAACCACAATCTGCACATCCTCTGAGATCTGTCCAATCAGAGCCAGAGATGCAGAGCTGTGATTTGTTTGCAGGTTTAGAAAGAAGCAGAAACAGGAGTGAGACGGTCGTTGATAGGGAAGACTGGGACTTGTGCTGTACTTTTGAATATAACTCATTACAAATACATGGATATAATTCTGCTCTATTAAATGTTCTTCAGTGTAGTGCATTGTTTTGCTTTATGGTTTTGTATATTTATGGAGGATTGTCATGGGGGAACATGGCTGACACAGGCTTGTGGTTGGAGCATTGGACAGAATCTTACAGCTGTAAGGAGGGTTTGGATGGAAACAGCTAAAATACTCAAACATGCATGGATGACATCGAAAACCTCTTCATGCATGATTTTGATAAAGGAACATCGTTATAACATGGTAGAACGCTATAAAAAGTTGATTTTGCATAAAAGCGATTCTTTAACAAAAACAAAACTAGTAAACACTATTTTAAAAAAGATACTTGAAGTAAATTTAACTCACCTGCCTCTTTTCTAGATCTCCACATGTATTGGTCCTGGTTCTTCTGAGTTCTCCTGGTCCTTCAGTGTTCTACTGGTTCTTCAGATTTCTCTTGGTCCATCCGCGTTCTCCTGGTCCTTCAGTGTTCTCATTGTTCTTCAGAGTGCTCCTGGTTCTTCAGTGTTCTCCTGGCATTCTCCTGAAGCTCTCCTGTAGCTCTAGAACATGTTTGTGATCGCGGTGTTCCTCCTCATGGTGCAGCAGGTCCTGTCTGCCTGTGTCCCGGTATGTCCATCCCCTCCTTTTCTCTTCTGTGTGAACCATACTCTATGTCAATACAGACATAATAAATGTAGGCTCTCTCTAGTAAACCACACTGTGACTTTAAAACACAAAAATACAAACAGTGTCCAAACCTTTTCACTGAGGGCCACATATCTAAACAGATTCACAAACAGGTGGTGAATACAGTAGCTCAATCAGACGGTTCATGTACCAGAGCTGATCCACTACTCCACTGAGACGTCGAGCATTTATTTTAGGTCTGTATCACAATGTAACCTGATGTCAGTCATGTTGAGCGCTGACAAAAACTGCTCTGAAGGCCCCATATGGCCCCCAGGCTACAGTTTGGACACTTTGTACACTACATTAACTACATTTCTGCAAAATGAGGTGCTATAACAGAAATTATCAGTTGGCTCCTGAGCTGTATGTTTCCATTTTCTCAAAGTAATTTATAGTAATTACATTTAAAATGAGTAGTAGTAGATTACTTTTAGAAGAAGCAAGCAGTAGTCAGTAATTAGATTCGTTTTGCAAGGTAATCCGACCAACACTGGAGTGGAATACACAGAACGTGTGTTGGTTTATGCTAATGCTGCTTTTCTCTAATATAAATGTCTTTATGAGCCATAAGTCAAACTGTACCAGACCACGTTCTCGTTTTGCTGCAACAGGCTGGAGACTGACTTTTGATATTGTCAGTATCAGTTTGAGGACTCAAGCTACTCTGTAAGACTTTGTAATGTAATATAAATACTGAACTATGGCCAAAGCTTATCACATTCTGTTGTTTATGTTTTCAATCTTTCGTCTGGTCGACGCTGCTGCTGTGCTGATCTCACTACAGGGTAAGTCTCCTTTACAACCTCTGATCCAGAACACAACAAAGAGGCAGAGCAGGATGCCACAATCTGTGGGCTTAATATTGTGTTTGTGATGTTCTTATGAGCTTACCTCTGCATTTACCTGACTAACATACACGAGTAAAGCTACGTCTCATGCACGTGTATAGCTATCTCCATCAGTGAGCTATGTAAGAGACCAGAGAGAGTCGATGTGGTTTTAATTTTACCTTTATTATTTTGATAATTTTTATTTTGCATTTATACTTTATCTATTGCTCATGTTCTATTATACTAATGTTAGCAATGTTTATTTATGTTTCATTTTAGGAAATAAATTATTATTTTACAGAATAGTGTATTGACACACAAGCATAGTTCTATTATTAATTAATGTATTATTATTATTATTATTATCATTATTTTTCTCATAATGTAAAAAGATCATTCTTTGTTTTAACACTCATCAGTTCCAATCAGCCAAAATAACAAAGATAAATTAATAAAGCATGTCATGCAAGAGCTCAGGTCTTAGGAGTTTAAACACTGGTTTTACATTATTTTCAATCACAATTTTGCTCTTGCTCCACTCACAAGATGGCCGCCACTTTTGCCATGGCAACAGAACCTTTGTTCTATCCAGCCCTTATATAGACACCATTGTCTCATGTGCACATAGACACTGCACATGCACACATTTAGGTACCTCACATGAATTTATTTAGCTGCCTCACGTGCACACGCTTAACTGTCTCACGTGCACACGTTTAGCTGTCTCAAGTGCACACGTTTAGCTACATGTGCACACTTTTACCTTACGTGCATGTTTAGCTGCCTCACGTGCACACTGCCTCACGTGCACGCTCTTGTCTCCAGATCTCTGCACAAACAAAACAGAAGTGCAGAATGAGATAGTTGACCTTCACAACCACTTCAGGAGGAATGTCCAACCGGCCGCTCAAGACATGCTGCAAATGGTCAGTCCAACACAAGACACAGCAGCACAACACAAGACACAGCACCGCAACACAAGACACAGCACCGCAACACAAGACACAGCACCGCAACACAAGACACAGCACCGCAACACAAGACACAGCACCGCAACACAAGACACAGCACCGCAACACAAGACACAGCACCACAACACAAGACACAAACACAAAAAATTCCTTCTTAAATTCAGAGCAGATACTGAAATGTCACCACACACGGCTGAACACTGATTGTCCTGAAGTATGACAGGACAGTAGTGTATGTGTTGACCTTATGATTTACAGCCTTCTTAATGACATTATGGTGCATCCTTCTAGTTGAAAACCACTATTTCTGAATTGTGCTGGATACAATCGACCCCCATAGTCAGGATAAAAAGAAGAAATCCATATAATTTTTCTATGGACGTGCTCTGATCTCGTGTTGTAACAGTTTGAATTAAAATGCCCCTCTCTATTAAGCCCAAACACCTCTGTGCTTTCTTTGACATGCTTCTTTGACAGTGAATGAACTTACCTGAGTGTCTTTTGAGCAGAGCTGGAGTGACGAGATAGCGGCTGGATCTCAGACCTGGGTTGATGGTTGTACCCTGAGACACGCAGCGCCCTCCACACGTTTACTCGACGGTACGTAGGTCAGGGTCGGTTGGGGTGAGGGTTGTTTTCAAGAACCTGCTAGTGCCAGATTAACAACAGCAAGAAGGTCAACTTAAATCCAGTTGCTTCGAGTTGATGCAACAGGTTAAAAGTGGTAATACAGCAAGTGCTCCAATGTGTTTTTAAACTCCACACGCCTTCACTAGAATCATTTGGATGATTTCAGCCCTGGATCTGCCAATCTCTACTGAACAAAAGGTAAAAGGTGCTGTTAATTTGAAAACTACCGCTTCATGACATCACAATGTGGAGCAGAGCATTTTTAACTTCAGAGATTCATTTTTCATCATTTTTTTGTAATATAGGACCTTTAAAGCAGCTGTGTAACTTTTCTAGGGGCTCCAGCACTTGCTTATCTCTATGGAAGTTATAGTGTTTTGCCGAGGATGTTCCACGGAATTGCATGCAAACATATTTATCTTACAATTGTTCATTTACATTTTACAAAAAAAAAAAAACTTGAGAATCACAGGTGCACAGGCTCCTGTCTCCATCTCTGTCATGTCACCTGCTGCTGTGACCTGCTCGTCTCCACGGAGGTAGCAAAATGTAACACCATACTGTGAAAGAGTCCAGACAAGGCAAAAACATCTCCATGGAGACGAGCCTGTGCTACATCCTGCTGAAAAGTTGCATTACGGATTATAATGACACATGATCCTAAATACTTTTATGGTAGAGCTGATGATTTAGGGAAAGAAATCTGATCTATCTACAAAATAAACCTGACAAGTATTATGATTACAAGAATCACATTCAGAACATGTCTGTACAAAGCTAAACTACAGTGTTTGCTTATGTAAATACAGAATAAGTATTGTATTATTTGTAGATTTGCCCATTGCATTCACTCAAATTGTGATTTTGATTAATCCTGCAGCGCTGCATCCATCATGATCGACTTGATACTTAAACTAATACAGACTCTACATGGTCATTTGAGACCAACTCGATGAGTACAGTTACATTTTCAATTCAATTTTATTTTATGTATATAGCACATTTAAAATACAACTTAAGCTGCCCAAAGTGCTTCGCATAAACAAGAATAAACAAAAACAGATGTACATAAAATACGACACATAGGCACAGAACAATAAAACAAACATTTTCAGACGCAGTGACCCAGTCCGCTCCCTCTCTTCCCCGGAGCAGGATACAGGCTTGGGGAGAACATGTACTTCTCATCCAGGCCAAACAACTGGAACTCCATCATCACAACCTGGTTTAATGAAGTCGAGAACTTCAAGTACCCCAACGGCTCCACGAACGGCAAAGAGACGAGACACTACACCCAGGTACAGCACAAACACACACTGCTGCCTGTTCTATGTTATACTGACATTTGGAGCCTGTAACAATGTTATAATGTTCTTCATGAACAAATATACTTGGACTTGTTCTGTTTCAGTCATGTTTATTTGAGTGCTCCTGCATATTTAGTCAGTGTCCTTCTCAAAAACTCTGTTCCACCGACTCTGTAACTTTGATCTCCAGAAAACGTTTCCACTCTGATAATTTTCCTTCAGTGCAAAGCGTGTTTTCACAGTCTTAATATTAGCAAACAGCTATTGCTTTGAGGTTGGAGCCATCAACATGTGTAAAAACAGAGTTTTATGTGAACAGCTTCACTCTAGATCCTGTCATTTATTATAGATCTGATCTATTTGTACATGGGACATCAAAATAAGACTGTCAAAAGCATCATTAATACTGTATTAACTGATACTAAATCTAATATCAAAAACAAATCTAGTTCTGAAATATCAATGAATATCTGAAAAATATTGCAGATTTCTACAGAATCAATGAGCAAAGCTCTAAACTGTTAATCTGAAAGAATCTTCTTTTATTTTATTTTATTTTTTATTTTTTGTAAATTATGGGTGACCAATGAGCTCCTTTGTTTCACATACGTCACTGAAATAAACTAATCTGATTGGACGATCATATTTGGTCAGGCTCGAGACATAATAAAGGCCGAGGGGACAAGAGATATCGTTCTAGATTTGCCAAGAAAAAACGCACATGAATAGAACCAAGTTTTAGTTTTTATAGTGTTTTATAATGGTCTTAATCATAATTAGATCTAGTCTATGACCTTATGCTGACGACTACTACTACTACTACTACTGTTACTACTACTACTGCTGCTACTGTTACTACTACTACAGCTACTGTTACTACTACTACAGCTACTCCTTGTGCCAGACTGAGACTAAGGCCCAGTCCCAGTTCTCATTGCTCTGTCCTATTGTCCTGTCAAAATGAGGCCTAAGGGTTGGTGCTGAATACATGACACTTCTGATTTTACAAACCAAACTGTGTGATGGAATAAATATATAAATAGACTTTTATAATCTGAATATATAATGTAATATAGAGTAATATAAGACATTCATTTATGAATAATCATTTGGCATGCACAGGCCATGGGTCAGAAATACAATTTCACAGTAATCGAGTTTGAGAAAATGTTGACAAAGTGAGCGAGCCACAGCAGTGTGCGCTGGTTCCTCTTTCTTCTCTTGTTGCTATAAACAAATGGAAAACTTCTGTGTTACTGATTGGTGAGCACACTTCCTATTTCTTTTTCAGTCAGATAAGAGCAGACACCACTGATCTCCTGAGCTGATGAAGCTTTCATAACTTTGGTCCAGTGTTTTGTCCGAGGTTATAGGTGGAAAGTAGGAGATGTGTCATAACAGCAGAGTGAACGGTGCAGGCACAGAGCTCTCACTTTAGCCGAGCTGTGTCTGGTGCACAGGCATAAAATAAATGTTTGTGTTTCTACAGAAAGGCTCATGCAAATATGAGAAAATGACTTCTCCAGGATACGACTCTGGCCTGTAAGAGGACCTGCTGTCCACACTGTTGAGAGTATGAAAAAGTGTGTGTTGATAGGCATGAGGCTGACTATTTGTACATAGACTTACAGTGTGGGTTTAAGTGTCTAAAACTGTTGACTACAGCTTCTGTCAGCTCTGTCAGCTCTGTCACTGTGTCCACACTGGCCACATGCTTAATGTTTATTCTTGAGTTTACTGTCATGTACATTTACTTGCTAAAATCAAGTAGAATAGTAATACAATGGATATATATATATATAGGCCAAAAAAAAATTGTCAGGTCCTGAAGGGAGTCTGCAGGGAGTCGGGGGAGAGGTGGTGGTGAGAGCTTAGAGAGCAGTTTAAGCAGCGTGCATCCCAAAGCAACTCTATCATCTTTATTACTCATGGGTAAATTTGAATAGTGAGCTGCACAGGACAGTACACGCCTATAGGGGAAAAAAGAACAAGAATTTCTTAGAATAAGTATTGTCGTCACTGTCAGTAAACAAGATTCTCAAACCGGGAATGTGCTTTGATCTGACCCCGAGTCCTGGAGAGATGGAAACCTGCAGCCGATCACGTTCCCACCAAATCTTTTTTGTAGTCTGTGTCTGTCCCTGTGACCTCAGTGTACCCCACCGTGATGGAGGAGGTGAGGATGGACTTAGTAACGGACGTACAGAACTGCACCATCATCTGGACCAGCAGCTTGACTTTCCTCAGCCGCTGCAGGACGTAGAGGTACCTTCTCTGCTGAGCCTTCTGGATGACGGAGCTGATGGCGGGCTCTCACTGGAGGTCAGGGGTGACGGTGGTGCTGAGGAAGCGGAGTCCCTACTGGTGATGGTGGTGCGAGTCAAATGGGGTAGTCCACAAAACATATTCCGACTCCGAACTGAATTTCGATACTCAGGAACAGACCCAAAACTCTCATGTGGCTTTATATCTGTGTAATCCTGTAGTCTTCCATAGTGATCCATGGGCGTATACTATGTGGTCTTTTTCGATACAGCGCAAGATCATTCAGGAAAGGTTCATTTCTGTCCTGTACATCTGACTTTTTTAGCATCATTACCTGCTCAAATGCATATCTAACTCATGTAGCCTTGTACTCGCACTTACTTAAGTCTTTAAACTGATGATGTGTGTGTAGGTCTGTGAAAAGAACACACACAAAGTCTATTTTTCCCACACACTGCAGCGACCTGGAGCGGGTTTTCAGATCATGTGACGTAGGCCTGTCACTATAACTAATTTTGAAATGAGATATATTGATGATATTGAAACCAAACCAAAATAACCAACTGCAAAGAAAACGTACCATGGCAAATATCGACCCCCACAAATGATTTTCCCATCTGTCACGTATCGAACAATAAGTCGATACAGTATTTATCGTGACAGCCCTAATTAGACGTGTGTTACCGCGTGAACCCAAGTGAAACCAGCGCTGCTTTGGTGTAACAACCTGCAAGTAACCCGCTCAAAGTACACACCAGACTCGCCCAGCAGTTAAAGTAAACAATCCTACAACTACACGAGTGTGGAGGGAAAGGGCTTATGTAAATCTGAGACAATGTCAGCTTCAGCATAAGACTCCGGCCTGTAAGACACGACTTTGTTCAGTAAATGTTAGATCAGGGGTCACCAACCCTGTGCCCGCGGGCGCCATGTCGCCCCCAAGCCCCACATGAGTCGCCCGCAGACCGGTTCTAAAAATAGCACAACTCACTAATGAGCGGCATCTAAAATTTAATTTTATTCTGTTGCTATATATATATATATATATATATATATATATATATATATATATATATATATATATATATATATATATATATATATTTTTTTTTTTTTAAATCACCCTTGCGTTTATATAGATTTAAAAATGACAGTATCTTAAACATATGTTCATTATACATGAAGTTTAGATAAGTTAAGGTGAACTTTGACCTACTCACTTCAAAGGTCAGTATTGTGTGCGTGACAAAACCAGTGCTCCGCTCGCGAGCGCTGTGAGGATGCGCTGAATGCAGTTTCTTACTCCAAAACATGGTAGAAAATAAAGAGATCACTTTCACAACTATTTAAGACTGTAAAAGAAACCTGCGTGTATCTCATCTGCCGAGCGACTGTGGTGACGGCAAAGCGGCACAATGTGGAGGGACACTTCACTACGTCTCACAAAACTCCACACTAACTACCCACGGGGACGCGCACTCCCCTCAGGGACGCACACTATGGGCAGAACAAGCCCAGAGCTAAACGCAGCTTTGGGTAAACAACAGACTTTTTTCATGACACCGATGAAAAAGCCACACAACACAACCAAGATTTATTTAAAAATATGTAAGCTTATTTTTCTTTAACATTACATAATTGATAACTTTAAGAAACATGGTGCAATGTATATTATTTATGTTTTGTTAAAAAGGTTTGTCAATGGATAGTGAAAATGGGACACTTTTCCTATGAGATGTAGTGATTTAAGTGTCATCTGGAAATTTAACAATTACTAAGATTAGTAAAGTTAAAGTGCTGAATACTGATATCTCTTTCCCTCCTTGCTCATTGTTGATAATTATTTTGAGAAATCATTAATGTGATCAGTGTCTTGCAACATGATCAGTGTGTTCACATAGATGATTATCATTTATCATTATTAATAATGTATAACTAAAGGCAAACTGAGAAAATGTGTTATTTCAGAAGAGCGTCTCAAACTGGTAGCCCTTCGTATGACTCAGTGCCATAAAGTAGCTCTCAGGTTAAAAAAGGTTGGTGACCCCTGTGTTAGATGGAACAGTCATTTTGGGAGATCAGTGTTTTTCTTTGTACTGCTGGGACATTTTTGGTTATTTTTCTACGCTACGATGAGATTTGAGTTGTAAAAGTTTGAATGAATAACTTCTATGACTCTTTACAGATGCAAACTAACTACTTAAGTGTTGCTTTCTGTCATATTTATTGCTGCTCACATTTTTTTTTACAATATTGCACATTTTGAATTGTTTTTGGAGGTAATTCTGCTTCATAGTTTGGTTTCAATACTATCGTTTATCATCTATATTTACTTCAAAGTTTGTTATCGTGACAGACCTACTGTATGTGCTGGTTATTAGTTTGGTTTTGCAAGTAAATTTCCCATTATTTTTTCTCATAGACTCCAAAAAAAATGTGTACAAAGTTGGAAATGTATTGTAAATGTAAAATGAATAAGTGAAAATGTATTAAAATTTTAAAATCTGCTTCTGAAACGTTATAAACTGCAAAGTTATTGAAGCATTTCACAGAATCTTGCGTTTTAAATGTGCTTTCCGGACTTAAAACAACCGTGTTATAGATGTTAGTTAGCACGTACTGTAGCTGGTTAGCCTTTGAACTCTTAATATTTGAATTTTTCCAAAAGTATATGGGAAAAATATATGGGAAATTGACTTAATCGGGGAATTGGGGCTAACTTCGAAGTGTGCGGGACCGTGAAGCTCTATGATCAGGCCCATCGGTCGGCTATGATTGGTTAAGTAAGTATTTTATTGGTTCATTACATTCAAAATCAAACTTTATTCAACTTGTATGAGGTTGTACATAACATTTCTATCATGACCGAAAGAGTTTAGGCTGAAATAAAAATGACTTATAACGCACAAGAATTGCAAGAAAAGCAGCATCAGTTCTACAACAAATGACTCAATATGTAGCATAAGAAAAACTACGAACCACGGCAGTTCACGTAAATCATTCCTGAGTCCTGTAATTTTCAAAAAGTAATGTTTTATACTGTACCTCTTTTTAAATGGTTCTATTGTGTATGAGCTTTGTAATTTATCATCAAGTTGATTCCACACACTAACCGCTCAAACAGAAATGCAATGACGTTTTTTACTGTTTCTAGTCTTACTTTTTTTTAAATATACCTGTTCATCTAAGACACGTGTCAGACTCAAGGCCTGCGAGCCAAATGTGGCCCGCCATGTCATTTTATGTGGCCCGCGACAAGGTGAATTAAAAGGTATGACTGTCTTAAAATATCAGTTCGTCAGGAGATAGAGTTACCCAGACGTTTTTTCATATCTATGCAAATCCATATGCAACATTTGTAACCCGAGTAAGTCATAAATACAGAAATGGTTAATTAACAAGATTGAAAAGTAGTTGCATTTATTTTACATTATATTTGGTTACATTTATACTGTCTTACATTTACATCTGGTCCTTTGAGAGCAACCATTTTGCTGATGTAGCCCTCAGTGAAAATGAGTTTGACACCCCTGGTCTAAGATGATGTTGACTCTCTCCGTTCGAATAACATCTGTAAACAAGGGGCGGAGCTTATAATTACACCTCAACATTTGATTTGATTTGATTCTAAGTTGTTAATATGTTTTCTGTGGTTGCATTGACCAGGACTGTGCTCTGTCTGTGCACAGTTGATCTGGAACACTTCATACAAGGTCGGATGTGCCATGGCCAAATGTAACAACTTTCGATCACCACTCTACTTCTACGGCTGCCGCTACTACCGCGCGTACGTTCAAAACACACCACCGCTAATTCAGATTTTACTTATATTATCACTGATTTGACCTGTTTTTGTTTCTGCACAGAGGGAACTTCAAAAATTGGGGGCCTTACACTGAGGGAAAACCGTGTGGAATGTGCCCCAACCACTGCGTCAACAAACTCTGCAGTCAGTATCACGCTGAAGGACTGGTTTAGACCTGGTTTGAATCTGGTTTAGACCTGGTTTAGACCTGGTTTGAACCTGGTTTAGACCTGGTTTAGAGCTGGTTTACACCTGGTTTAGGACTAGTTTAGTCTGTCTTTAATCCATGTTTAGTCCATGTTTAGTCCTGATTAAGTCCATGTTTAGTCCTGGTTTAATCCATGTTTAGTCCTGGTTTAATCCATGTTTAGTCTTGGTTTAGTCCGTTTTTAATCCATGTTTAGTCCATTTTTAGTCCTGGTTTAGTCCATGTTTAGTCAATTTTAGTCCCAATTTAGTCCATGTTTAGTCCCAATTTAGTCCGTGTTTAGTCCCAATTTAGTCCATGTTTAGTCCCGGTTTAGTCCATCTTTAGTCCGTGTTTAGTCCGTATTTAGTCCCAATTTAGTCCATGTTTAGTCCTGGTTTAGTCCATGTTTAGTCCTGGTTTAGTCCATGTTTAGTCTGTGTTTAGTCTGTGTTTAGTCCGTGTTTAGTCCCAATTTAGTCCATGTTTAGTCCTGGTTTAGTCCATATTTAGTCCTGGTTTAGTCCATGTTTAGTCCTGGTTTAGTCCATGTTTAGTCCTGGTTTAGTCCGTGTTTAGTCTGTGTTTACTCCATGTTTAGTCCTGGTTTAGTCCATGTTTAGTCCATGTTTAGTCTGTGTTTAGTCTGTGTTTAGTCCCAATTTAGTCCATGTTTAGTCTTGGTTTATTCCTGGTTTAGTCCATGTTTGTTTTGTATATAGAATTTTTGTTGTCATTGTTTTTACATTTTAATGCACTTGAAAAGCACTTTGGTTCAGTTTTTGCTGTTGTAACGTGCTATACAAATAAAGTTTGTTTGATTGATGTTTAGTCCATATTTAGTCTGTGTTTAGTCCTGGTTTAGACCTGGTTTAGTCTGGCCCAGAATCACACACGTTTAAACTAGAATTTCCTTTTTAAACATGCTTTGTCCGTGTGATTGCAGCTAACCCCTGCCCGTACGTAGACGTCTTCACGAACTGCCGCGCTCTGAAGAACTCCATCGGCAGTTGTAACACTTATGTCACCAAGAACTGCCCTGCCCTGTGCATGTGCCCCACGCAGATCATCCCTGTGGCCAGATGAATGCGCCACTGAGCACTCTGGCACGTTCGACCTTGGCCGTGTCCCAATTCGCCAAAATGGCCTTAAAATCACCATTGGAAGTGTGCATCAAAGGGCAGTTACGTAATTTCCAGTGGGACAAGGGCTGTCCCATTTCAATGCACCCGACTGAATGCGCCCGACAAACGTGCCCTGCCCTTTCCAGCGTTTCCATGGAGATCAGCCGTAACCGAAGTGTGCATCCATGCACGCTTCACGCACTGCTATATCCCATCATGCACCGCAACTACGCAAAAAAGAGAAGAAAATAAAGTCTGCTGCGCAATACACATTCAAATTTTCGTACTGGTTTACCTCATCTACAACAGTGCGACATGAAACTGTTAAATCTGAATAAAGATATGTACGGGCTGTGTGTTTGATGATTAAAAAGGAGGGGAGTTATATGGAATAAAGGAATGTGCAGTTATTGCTAGACAATAAGAAAACATTATTATCATTAGTAGTTATTATTGCAATAAGAATGTATGAATGTTCATATCTACTGTAAGCGTCAAAGACGAGTTCCACACAGGTAATGTGAACAATGAAGCAACAAACTCTCCAGAAAGGATAGAATAGAGTCCTGAGACGTGCACAAAATCTTCATGTGTTCCGGTAAATTCCATAGGTCTGCGCCCCCCTCGTGGGCACGTGTCATTTACCTTCATGTTAGTAAATCAAGATATTAGTTTGATGTAGTGCTGCACTGCTAGAAAATACTTTACAATAATAAGATGAAAAGAACTGGCACGGCATAGAAGGGAAACAGCGCCCTCTACTGTTATTAGCTCATCACCAGATTCACCTCCTGGAGCAGGGAAATGGTCTTACGTTGAACACCTCAAAGACCAAGGAGATGATCATTGACTTCGGTTGGAAGCCCGCCCACCAGCCAGTGATCATTGACGAAGAAAGGATCGAGGTGGTTGACACCTATAAGTACTTGGGTGTGCACCTTGACCACAAACTGGACTGGTCAGAGCAGGCTCAGGCTCTGTATAGGAAAGGACAGAGTAGGCTGTTTTTCCTAAGAAAGCTTAGGTCTTTTGATGTGTGTGCTGACATGTTGTTCCTCTTCTATCAGTCTGTTGTGGCAAGTGCTGTCTTCTATGGTGTTGTCTGTTGGGGTGGCAGTATAACCACAAGGGATTGCAATCGTTTGGACAGACTGATAAAGAAGTGTGCATCTGTGATCGGGAGGAGGGTGGACTCTGTGGGAGCTGTGGTTGAGAAGAGGATGAGGGCTTTAATGCAGGGCATCCTGGACAATTCCAGACATCCCTTGCATGACACTATGTCTGCACAGAGAAGCTCACGGAGTAACAGGTTCCTCTCACTGAGCTGCAGGACAGTGCACTTTTCGAGGTCGTTGTCCCTTCAGCTATCAGGCTGTTTAACAGATCTGCCTGATAGGAACTGTCATTTCTATAGGACGAGTACTTTGTGCAAGTGTGTGTTTGCTGCCGGACACCTGAATTTCTCCCTTGGAGATTAATAAAGTTTTTATCTATCTATCTATCCATCCATCCATCCATCCATCCATCCATCCATCCATCCATCTATCTATCTATCTATCTATCTATCTATCTATCTATCTATCTATCTATCTATCTATCTATCTATCTATCTATCTATCTATCTATCTATCTATCTATCCATCTATCCATCCATCTATCCATCTATCTATCTATCTATCTATCTATCTATCTATCTATCTATCTATCTATTAAAGTGGTGTAGTCACTGGCCAAAATACCGAACCGTTAAACTGCAATATCCCACTATATAAACCACATCCCACTATATGTACCACTAATCAGTGTTCTCTGGTTTATAGACTATGAATGTAAAAATGATACTGTTACCTCTGTCTCTGTTATTACGTTTTCACAAGGTATATTTTGTTAAAGTTTAAAGTAGCTACAATTGAGAAAAAAAATCACCTTGAACGTTATATTTGCCTATTGATATTCAATCTAAACAGAAAGAAACGGCTGTGACGACGACATCTTGACTTTTCTACTATTAAATAATAAATAATTAAAAATAATGTACGTAATGTACGTATCATACGCTCAAAGTCAGCGGTGGAAGTACAGGCTGAGGCTGTAGTGCTCAGTAGTCAAATACAGCAGATATTAATACTATATTTACTTGAGTAACTATTTATGTATTTTTTACAACAACTTGAGTAATTTAGTTTTAATGTAAAACGTACTTGGCTTACTCATAAGCTGAATTAATTTTTGGGCTAATCCATTCTCGGTGCAGCCGCTATAATGCAGAGGGAGTGGCTTTTGCACATGTACTGTTACCATGGCTACATATACTGTTAGCTTGGTACATATACTGTTAGCTATCAGCGGATGAACGCACTTGGCTCTTTTTGGGAGAGGGCCTACTGGAGCAAAGAGCAGTAGTCTAGATGAAAGTGGACTAGAAGCAGTTAGTAGTGACAGTAATCCTGTGATAACTAAATGAAATCTTAGTTTGATTAAAAAAAGAAAAACTGCTAAATCGGTAGATCATATTTTACAGGCTGTTATAGATGACGCAAGGATGCGCGCGTGCTGACGTCAGTGCGTACGTGTGTACGTGCGTACGTGTTGTTGCCAAGCCCGCGTTTCAAACATTCGCGTATCTATGCAAACTTTGCAAACATCGGCTGCGACAAGAGAACTGTTTTTACGAACTTTACTCGACATTTTCTTCGGAAAGAGACATCATTTTTGAACATTTTCACCTACACTTCTGAACATTTTCACCTAGACTTCTAGACTACAAGACTTCTGGGAGAAAAAACGTGAGGTTTGTGACTTTCCACGTTCAAGTTCGGGGTAGTTATTTCACAGTGCTTTTCTAGCAACATACTTTTACTTTTACTTTACCTATTATTGAAGTAACAGTACTCTTACTTGAGTGAAAGTTTTGGCTACTTTATCTTCTCACTGTGAGTAAGATTACAAGCTTTTGTTGACAGTACTACATTATTTGAACATTTGTGTTTCTTGCACTACTCTTTAAGATATGATTTCGTTGTGCTATTTTTGTGCTCTGTCATTTGAAAATACCACTTTTTATGCATTATTCAATATTTTATCAATGCTTTTTGCATTGTTGCCTTTCAGCAGCTGAGAATACAGTGTTGTACAGGACACTTTAGAGAAGGGGTCCCCAACACTGTGCCCGCGGGCGCCATGTCGCCCCCAAGCCCCACATGAGTCGCCCGCAGACCGGTTCTAAAAATAGCACAACTCACTAATGAGCTGCATCTAAAATTTAATTTTATTCTGTTGCTATTTTTTTAATCACTCTTGCGTTTATATAGATTTAAAAATGACAATATCTTAAACTTATGTTCATTATACGTGAAGTTTAGATAAGTTAAGGTGAAGTCTGACCTACTCAGTTCAAAGGTCAGTATTGTGCACGTGACAAAACCAGTGCTCCGCTTGCCAGCGCTGTGAGGATGCGCTGAATAAGAGAGAGAAGAGATCACTTTCACAACAATTTAAGACTGTAAAAATAACCTGCGCGTATCTCATCTGCGACTGTGGTGACGGCAAAGCGGCACAATGTGGAGGGACACTTCACTACGTCTCACAAAGCTCCACACTAACTACCCACGGGGACGAGCGCTCCCCACGGGGACGAGCGCTCCCCACGGGGACGAGCGCTCCCCACGGGGACGAGCGCTCCCCACGGGGACGAGCGCTCCCCACGGGGACGAGCGCTCCCCACGGGGACGAGCGCTCCCCACGGGGACGAGCGCTCCCCACGGGGACGAGCGCTCCCCACGGGGACGCACACTATGGGCAGAACAAGCCCAGAGCTAAACGCAGCTTTGGGTAAACAACAGGCTTTAAAAATATGTAAGCTTATTTTTCTTTAACATTACATAATTGATAACGTTATGAAACATGGTGCAATGTGTATTATTTATGTTTTGTTAAAAAGGTTTGTCAATGGATAGTGAAAATGGGACACTTTTCCTATGAGATGTAGTGATATAAGTGTCATCTGGAAATTTAACAATTACTAAGATTAGTAAAGTTAAAGTGCTGAATACTGATATCTGTTTCCCTCCTTGCTCATTGTTGATAATTATTTTGAGAAATCATTAATGTGATCAGTGTCTTGCAACATGATCAGTGTGTTCACATAGATGATTATCATTTATCATTATTAATAATGTATAACTAAAGGCAAACTGAGAAAATGTGTTATTTCAGAAGAGCGTCTCAAACTGGTAGCCCTTCGTATGACTCAGTGCCCATAAAAAAGCTCTCAGGTTAAAAAAGGTTGGTGACCCCTGCTTTAGAGGTCCATACAGTGTGTCAGATGAATGTGTATGTTGAAATAGAGAGGCACTCACTAACTGGGTACCTCTGTGCATAAAAGCACTGTAACATGTCTTCACTGCAAATATAGTTGACCTAAAACATGAAAAATACACTATATTAGTTCAGGATAATACATAAGAGTTAGATAAATCAATCAAAAATACTGTTGATCAAAATCACTGTTGATCTAGTACTGCAGACATGTTAGACACTGAGAGGCCAAAATAACTGGGTAAGGCCAACTACCAATGTATTATTTCAAAACATTCACATGCATTTGGGGTTATTAAAACATAGCAAAACAGTATCTTCTAATTTAACATGTATGAAAAGAGCTCAACAATTGCTGTTTTGCTATCTGTGTTCAGCTTTTGGCATAAACTGAAATTTTAGAAACGAACGTGAGAAGCGTTTTGGTCTGATCCAAGATGGCGCCACGTACGGTCGCCCTGGTGATTTGGTGCTACCCTTAGACACTGTGCTGAGGAACTGGCTCCTGTCTTCACGGACGTTTTTAACACCTCCCTGGAGTCATGTCACGTCCCAGCCTGCTTCAAGCTGTCCACCATTGTCCCCGTCCCCAAGAAGCCCAGGATCACTGGACTTAATGACTACAGACCTGTGGCGCTGACGTCTGTAGTCATGAAGTCATTTGAGCGCCTGGTCCTGCACCACCTCAAGTCCTTCACCTCCCCCCTCCTGGACCCTCTGCAGTTTGCCTACAGAGCCAATCGGTCTGTGGACGGCGCCATTAACCTGGCCCTTCACTTCATCCTCCAGCATCTGGACTCCCCGGGAACCTATGCCAGGATCCTGTTTGTGGACTTCAGCTCTGCATTCAACACCATCCTCCCTGCTCTGCTCCAGGACAAGCTCGCTCAGCTCAACGTGCCTGACTCCACCTGCAGGTGGATCACTGACTTCCTGACAGACAGGAGACAGCGCGTGCGGCTGGGGAAGAATGTCTCGGACACTCGGACTATCAGCACAGGATCTCCACAGGGCTGTGTACTCTCTCCCCTGCTCTTCTCCCTGTACACCAACTGCTGCACCTCCAGCCACGACTCCGTCAAACTGGTTAAGTTTGCGGATGACACCACCCTCATCTCGGACGGCGATGAGTCTGCCTACAGGAGGGAGGTGGACCGGCTGGTGTCCTGGTGCAGCAGCAACAACCTGGAGCTCAACGCCCAGAAGACAGTGGAGATGATCGTGGACTTCAGGAAAGTCACAGCCCCCCTGCCTCCCCTCACCCTGACGGACTCCCCCATCACCACTGTGGACTCTTTCCGCTTCCTGGGCACCTGCATCACCCAGGATCTCAAGTGGGAGCCGACCATCAGCTCCCTCATCAAGAAAGCCCAGCAGAGGATGTTCCACCTGCGGCAGCTGAGGAAACGCAAGCTGCCAGTCCAGATGATGGTGCAGTTTTACACTTCCATCATTGAGTCCATCCTCACCTCCTCCATCACTGTGTGGTTCGCTGGGGCCACTGCCAGGGACAGACAGAGACTGCAGCGCATTGTGCCTCTGCTGAGAAGGTGATTGGCTGCAGCCTTCCATCTATACAGGACCTGTACGTCTCCAGGACTCTGGGGCAAGCAGGCCATATAGCAGCTGACACCTCTCACCCTGGACATGGACTATTTGAGCCACTTCCCTCTGGCAGGAGGCTACGGTCCATTGGGACCAGAACCTCTCGCCATAAGAACAGTTTCTTCCCCTCTGCTGTTTGTCTCATGAACACTTTATAATATCTGCACTATACTGGACACTTTATAACACCGGTCACTTTAATAAGCCACTTTGCACTGTTGTTCTGATGCTGCTATTGTACATATTTTCTCCCTTTAAGTATTTCATTTGATTTTTTTAAGCATATCTTTTTAACTTTGTGCATGCCCTTATTTGTATTTGTATTTATTCAGTGTGTTTATGTTGCACTTTTTCACCGTATCAAGTTCCTACTTTGTGAACTGTGTTCACAGACTATGGCAATAAAAGTCTTCTGATTCTGATTCTGATTCTATACAGTTTTGTCATTTAGGCCCCTTCTGTTGGGTTTGCTGTATTCTTGAATGTGAGCCCTGTTTGCAGCATCAGTGTCTCACACAAATGTGTCTCTCCACAGATCTGTGTGAGACAAAGGCCAGCTCTGCTCCAGACGTCCAGACCTCCTGCACACGTCCTCACATCAGGAGCTAAGTCCTCACACACTCTTGCACACACAGACATACACATTTACACAAATACACACACATAGTCCTGCACTTCGTCCAGACCTCCTGCACACGTCCTCACATCAGGAGCTAAGTCCTCACACACTCTTGCACACACAGACATACACATTTTCACAAATACACACACACATACTCCTGCACTCCGTCCAGACCTCTTGCACACGTCCTCACATCAGGAGCTAAGTCCTCACACACTCTTGCACACACAGACATACACATTTACACAAATACACACACACATACTCCTGCACTCCGTCCAGACCTCCTGCACACGTCCTCACATCAGGAGCTAAGTCCTCACACACTCTTGCACACACAGACACACATTTACACAAATACACACACATAGTCCTGCACTTTGTCCAGACCTCCTGCACACGTCCTCACATCAGGAGCTAAGTCCTCACACACTCTTGCACACACAGACAAACACATTTACACAAATACACACACACATACTCCTGCACTCCGTCCAGACCTCCTGCACACGTCCTCACATCAGGAGCTAAGTCCTCACACACTCTTGCACACACAGACATACACATTTTCACAAATACACACACACATAGTCCTGCACTTCGTCCAGACCTCCTGCACATGTCCTCACATCCGGAGCTAGGTCCTCACACACTCTTTCACACACAGACATACACATTTACACAAATACACACACACATACTCCTGCACTCCGTCCAGACCTCCTGCACACGTCCTCACATCAGGAGCTAAGTCCTCACACACTCGTGCACACACAGACATACACATTTACACAAATACACACACACACATACTCTGGCACTCCATCCAGACCTCCTGCACACGTCCTCACATCAGGAGCTAAGTCCTCACACACTCTTGCACACACAGACATACACATTTACACAAATACACACACACATACTCCTGCACTCCGTCCAGACCTCCTGCACACTTCCTCACATCAGGAGCTAAGTCCTCACACACTCTTGCACACAGACATACACATTTACACAAATACACACACACATACTCCTGCACTCCGTCCAGACCTCCTGCACACTTCCTCACATCAGGAGCTAAGTCCTCACACACTCTTGCACACACAGACATACACTTTTACACAAATACACACACACATACTCCTGCACTCCGTCCAGACCTCCTGCACACGTCCTCACATCAGGAGCTAAGTCCTCACACACTCGTGCACACACAGACATACACATTTACACAAATACACACACACATACTCCTGCACTTCGTCCAGACCTCCTGCACACGTCCTCACATCAGGAGCTAAGTCCTCACACACTCTTGCACACACAGACAAACACATTTACACAAATACACACACACATAGTCCTGCACTTTGTCCAGACCTCCTGCACACGTCCTCACATCAGGAGCTAAGTCCTCACACACTCTTTCACACACAGACATACACATTTACACAAATACACACACACACATACTCTGGCACTCCATCCAGACCTCCTGCACACGTCCTCACATCAGGAGCTAAGTCCTCACACACTCTTGCACACACAGACATACACATTTACACAAATACACACACACATACTCCTGCACTCCGTCCAGACCTCCTGCACACTTCCTCACATCAGGAGCTAAGTCCTCACACACTCTTGCACACAGACATACACATTTACACAAATACACACACACATACTCCTGCACTCCGTCCAGACCTCCTGCACACTTCCTCACATCAGGAGCTAAGTCCTCACACACTCTTGCACACACAGACATACACTTTTACACAAATACACACACACATACTCCTGCACTCCGTCCAGACCTCCTGCACACGTCCTCACATCAGGAGCTAAGTCCTCACACACTCTTGCACACACAGACATACACATTTACACAAATACACACACACATACTCCTGCACTCCGTCCAGACCTCCTGCACACGTCCTCACATCAGGAGCTAAGTCCTCACACACTCTTGCACACACAGACATACACATTTACACAAATACACACACACATACTCACATAGCTTCTCTTGCTATGCCCCTCCCTGCCGCCCCCGCCGTGCCTACCCCTGCTGTGCCCCTCCCCGTCATGTCCATGGCCATGTCCACCTCCGCTGCTCCCACCATGCCCACCCCTGCTGCCCCCGGCATGCCTCTTCCCGCCGCTCCGGCTACGCCCCTCTGTGCTGCTCGTGCCATGCGCCTCCCTACTCTTGCTAAGCTGCGCCGTATGCATCTTGCTGAAGCCCGCGTTTCTCCACATGCTAAGATCCACAGTGCTACTCCTGCTATGCCTCTCCCTGCTACTCCTGCTATGCCCACCTCTGCTGCTTCTGCTATCCCCCTACCTGCTGCTCCTGCGATGCCCGTCCCTGGTCATCTTGCTAAGCTGGTCCGTAATCGTCTTGCTAAGGCCCCCATTGCTCCTCCTGCTAAGGTCCTCCCTGCTCATCGTGCTAAGGTCTTCTCTGATCATTGTGCTAAGGTCCTCTCTGCTCATCATGATATGGTCCTCGCTGCTCAATGTGCTATGCCCCTCCCTGCTGCTCCTGATACGCCCCTCCCTGCTCGTGTTGGTCAGGTGATCCGTATTCATGTTGCTAAACCCCGTGTTGCTCCCCCTCCTGAGGTCTTCCCTGTTAGTCCTGCTATGCTTCTCCCTGCTGCTCCTGCTCTGCCCCTCCCTGCTACCCTCGCAATGCCCCTCGCCGCCGCTGCAGCTATGCCCCTCCCCACTGCCCCTGCCACGGTTCTCCCTGCCACGCCTCTCCTGGCCACTCCCACCATTTCCCTCCCCACAACCCCTGCTGTGCTCCTCCCTGACGCCCCTGCCGTGCCCTTCCCCGCCACTCCCGCCATGCCCACCTCCGCTACCCCCACCATGCCCGCCTCCTCTGCTCCCGCCATGCCCCTCCCGGCTGCTCCCGCCATGCCCCTCTCCGCTGCCCCTGCCACGCCTCTCCCTGCCACTCCTACCATTTCCCTCCCCACAACCCCTGCCGTGCCCCTCCCTGCCGCCCCTGCCGTGCCCCTCCCCGCCACACCCGCCATGCCCACCTCCGCTACCCCCACCATGCCCGCCTCCACGGCTCCCGCCATGCCCACCCCCGCTGCTCCCGCTATGCCCCTCTCCGCTGCTCCCGCCATGCCCATCCCCGCTGCTCCCGCCATGCCCCTCCTGGCTGCTCCCGCCATGCCCCTGCCCACCATGCCTACCCCCTCCGCTCCTGCCATGCCCCTCCCCGCTGCTCCCACCACTCCCCTCCCAACCGTTCTGGCTATGCCCCTCCCCACTGCTCCCACCATGCCCACCCCCACTGCTCCCGCCATGCCCACCTCCACTGCTCCCGCCATGCCCACCTCCACTGCTCCCGCCATGCCCACCTCCACTGCCCCCGCCATGCCCCTCCCCACCACCCCCACCATGCCCACCCCATCCGCTCCCACCATGCCCACCCCTGCTGCCCCCGGCATGCCTCTTCCCGCCGCTCCGGCTATGCCCCTCCGTGCTGCTCGTGCCATGCGCCTCCCTACTCTTGCTAAGCTGCGCCGTATGCATCTTGCTGAAGCCCGCGTTTCCTCCGCTCCCGCCATGCCCACCCCAGCTGCCCCCGCCATGCCCCTCCCCACCATGCCTACCCCCTCCGCTCCTGCCATGCCCACCCCTGCCGTGCCCCTCCCGGCCGCTCTGGCTATGCCCCTCCCCGCTGCCCCTGCCAAGCCCATCCCTGCCATGCCCCTCCCCGCTGCCCCTGCCAAGCCCGTCCCTGCCATGCCCCTCCCCACAACCCCTGCCGTGCCCACCCCTTCCGCTCCCGCCATGCCCACTCCCGCTGCCCCTGCCATGCCCCTCCCCGCCACCTCCGCCACCCCCTCCGCTCCCTCTATGCTCACCCCTGCAGCTCTTGCTATGCCCCTTCCCGCCACTCCCACTATGCCCCTCCGTGCTGCTCATGCTATGCGCCTCCCTACTCTTGCTAAGCTGCGCCGTATGCGTCTTGCTGAGGCCCGCGTTGCTCCACATTCTAAGATCCACAGTCCTGCTACTACTATGCCCACCTCTGCTGCTTCTGCTATCCCCCTCCCTGCTGGTCTTGCTAAGCTGCTCCGTATTCGTCTTGGTAAGGCCCGCGTTGCTCCTCCTGCTAAAGTCCTCTCTGCTCCTTGTGCTATGCCCTACTCTGCTACCCCCGCTATGCCCCTCCCCGCTGCCACTGCCACGCCTCTCCGTGCAGCCCCCGCCATGCCTACCCCCACCGTGCCCCTCCCCGCCACTCCTGCCATGCCCACCCCCTCTGCTCCCGCCATGCCCACCCCCTCCGCTCCCGCCATGCTCACCCCAGCTGTCCCCGCCATGCCCCTCCCCACCATGCCTACCCCCTCCGCTCCTGCCATGCCCACCCCCGCCATGCCCCTCCCGGCCGCTCCGGCTATGCCCCTCCCCGCTGCCTCTGACATGCCCCTCGCCACCGTTCCAGCTATGCCCTTCCCTGCTGCCCCTGCCAGGCCCGTCCCTGCCATGCCCCTCCCCACAACCCCTGCCGTGTCCACCCCCACTGCCCCCGCCATGCCCCTCCCCGCCACCCCTGCCATGCCCACCCCCTCCGCTCCCTCTATGCCCACCCCTGCAGCTCTTGCTATGCCCCTTCCCGCCACTCCCACTATGCCCCTCCGTGCTGCTCATGCTATGCGCCTCCCTACTCTTGCTAAGCTGCGCCGTATGCGTCTTGCTGAGGCCCGCGTTGCTCCACATTCTAAGATCCACAGTTCTGCTACTACTATGCCCACCTCTGCTGCTTCTGCTATCCCCCTCCCTGCTGGTCTTGCTAAGCTGCTCCATATTCGTCTTGGTAAGGCCCGCGTTGCTCCTCCTGCTAAGGTCCTCTCTGCTCCTCGTGCTATGCCCTACCCTGCTACCCCCGCCATGCCTACCCCCACCGTGCCCCTCCCCGTCAATCCCGCCATGCCCACCTCCGCTGCTCCCGCCATGCCCACCTCCGCTGCTCCCGCCATGCCCACCTCTGCTCTTCCCGCCATGCCCACCTCCGCTCTTCCCGCCATGCCCACCTCCGCTCTTCCCGCCATGCCCACCTCCGCTCTTCCCGCCATGCCCCTCCCCGCTGTCCCCACCATGACCCTCCCTGCCACCGCCACCATAACCCTCCCTACTGCAACCGCCATGCCCCTCCCCGCTGCTCCCACCATGCCCCTCCCCGCCATGCCCCTCCCTGCTCCTCCCGCTAAGCCCCTCCGTATTCGTCTTGCTAAGGCCCGCCCTGTTCCTTATGTTAAACCCCGTGTTGCTCCTTCCAAAGTCCTCCCTGCACCTCCCGCTATGTCCCTTCCTGGTGCTCGTGCCATGCCCCTCCCCGCTAGTCATGCTATGCCCCTCCCCGCCACCACCGCCTTGCCCACCCCTTCCGCTCCCACCATGCCCCTCCCCACCGTTCAGGCTATGCCCCTCCCCACAACCCCTGCCGTGCCCACCCCCTCCACTCCCGCCATGCCCACCCCCACTGCCCCCGCCACCCCCGCCATGCCCACCCCCTCCGCTCCCACTATGCCCAACCCTGCAGCTCTTGCTATGCCTCTTCCTGCCACTCCCACTATGCCGCTCCGTGCTGCTCATGCTATGCACCTCCCTATTGCTAAGCTGCGCCGTATGCGTCTTGCTGAGGCCCGCGTTGCTCCTCCTGCTAAGGTCCTCTCTGCTCCTCGTGCTATGCCCTACCCTGCTACCCCCGCCATGCCTACCCCCACCGTGCCCCTCCCCGTCAATCCCGCCATGCCCACCTCCGCTGCTCCCGCCATGCCCACCTCCGCTCTTCCCGCCATGCCCACCTCTGCTCTTCCCGCCATGCCCACCTCCGCTATTCCCGCCATGCCCCTCCCCGCTGTCCCCACCATGACCCTCCCTGCCACCGCCACCATAACCCTCCCTACTGCTACCGCCATGCCCCTCCCCGCTGCTCCCACCATGCCCCTCCCCGCCATGCCCCTCCCTGCTCCTCCCACTAAGCCCCTCCGTATTCGTCTTGCTAAGGCCCACCCTGTTCCTTATGTTAAACCCCGTATTGCTCCTCCTGCTAAGGTCCTCTCTGCTCCTCGTGCTATGCCCTACCCTGCTACCCCCGCCATGCCTACCCCCACCGTGCCCCTCCCCGTCAATCCCGCCATGCCCACCTCCGCTGCTCCCGCCATGCCCACCTCCGCTCTTCCCGCCATGCCCACCTCTGCTCTTCCCGCCATGCCCACCTCCGCTATTCCCGCCATGCCCCTCCCCGCTGTCCCCACCATGACCCTCCCTGCCACCGCCACCATAACCCTCCCTACTGCTACCGCCATGCCCCTCCCCGCTGCTCCCACCATGCCCCTCCCCGCCATGCCCCTCCCTGCTCCTCCCACTAAGCCCCTCCGTATTCGTCTTGCTAAGGCCCACCCTGTTCCTTATGTTAAACCCCGTATTGCTCCTCCTGCTAAGGTCCTCTCTGCTCCTCGTGCTATGCCCTACCCTGCTACCCCCGCCATGCCTACCCCCACAGTGCCCCTCCCCGCCACTCCCGCCATGCCCCTCCCCGCGTCCCCCACTATGCCCACTTCCGCCGGCCCGGCCATGCTACTCCCCGTCTCTCTGGCTATGCCCCTCCCTGCTGCCCGTGCCATGCCCCTCCCCACCACTCCCGCCTTGCCCCTTCCCGCCATCCCCGCCATGCCCACCTCTGCTGCTCCCCCCATACCCTTCCCTACTCCTCTCACCATGCCCCTCACCGCCACTCCCGCTATTTCCTTACCTACCTCCCCTTCCATGCCAAATGCTGCTGCCCTTGCCATCCCCCTCCCCGCTGCCCCCGCCACAACCCTCCCCGCTGCCCCCACCATGCCCATCGCCGCTGCCCCTGCCACCCCCCCCTCCGCTCCCATAGCTCAGCCCCGCACGGCTCCTCTTGCTAAGCTCCTCCCTATTCGTCTTGCTAAGGCCCGGCCTGTTCCCTTTGTCAAGCATTTTGTTGCTCCTCCTGCTATGCCCCTCCTTGCCACTCCCGCCATGCCCCATGCTCCTCGTTGGGGGCTCAGGCTCCCACCGGCCTCTCCGGCTAAGCTCCAGCCTCCTCCCCCTAAGCCTCTCCTGGATCGTCTTCCTATGAGACCCCTTGCCTCTCTCGCCCCTCGTCCAAAGCCCCCCCCTGCTCCTCCCGCCAAGCCCTGCTCTGCTCCTCCTGCCAAGCTCCGCCCTGCTCCCCCTGCTAAGCCCCTCCCTGCTCCCCCTGCCAACCCCCGCACCGCTCCCCCCGCTAAGCCCTTCCCTATTCGCCTTGTTGACACCCGCCATGTTCTTTTTGCTAAGCCCCGCGTTGCTCCTCGTGCTAAGGCCCTCTCTGCGCCTCCTACCAAAGCCCTCTCTGCTCCTCCTGCTAAAGCCCTCTCTGCTCCTCCTACCAAAGCCCTCTCAGCTCCTCCTGCTAAGGCCCTCTCTGCTCCTCCTACCAAAGCCCTCTCTGCTCCTCCTGCTAAGGCCCTCTCTGCTCCTCGTGCTAAGGCTCTCCTTGCTCCCTTTGCTACGCTTTCGGCTGCTATTGCAGGGACCCTCAGATCATTCATGTCCCGTATTCTATCATTTCTGACCTGGCACTCCACAGATGCCAACTATGACATATGACTGACTAACTATGACTGTATCATAATGTACATAGGTGTTTTGTTGTAAATAGTGTGATTCTTGTGTTTTCGTGTGAAACAAAAAAAAAAATAAAAAAAAAATAAAATAAAAAAACTTAAGAAATCTGCAAAAATATGCCTGATGTTAAATTAAGTATAGTGTTGTGTGTTTTAGTGATCATTCTGTGATTTATGTTGTAAATAGCATGTAAATAGTGTGTGTTTACTTCTTGTGTTTTAGTGTGAAGCAATAAAACAAAAAACATAAATAAAATGTTAGGTATAAGATGTTTTGTTTTCTGCTCCCCCTCTTCTTGCGTCTTGTGTTTGTTCCCACAGAGCGGGTGGTGACGAGGGCTCCTCCTGCAGCAAACCAGACCAACCCCTCTTCTCTGTTTTTGTGTTTTTGTGTTTGGGCAGCACGGTGGCAACTCTCATGCCTCACAGGAAAGCCTGTGAGGAGTTTTTCATGTTTCTCCCCGTGTCTGGATGGGTTTCCTCCGGGTACTCCGGTTTCCCCCATCAACTAAAACATGAACTAAAACATCTTTCAAATAATATAATATTCTTAAAGCATACATGTTGTTTTTGTGATTCTTGTCAAATGAGTGTTTTTGTCCTTTGTGTTCAATGCACTTTGTTCAGTGGAATAGTTCTTGTGAAATATATATAACAGTTACAAACTAATAATACATTAACTTCCAGTACCTGGTTTTCATGATTAAGAGGTCACTATTGTAGCATTTGTGTACACTGCACATAGAGCTTTTATGTGTGGAGTTTGCATGTTTCTGCCTGTGTCTTGGTGGATTTCAATGAGCAACACACTAAACTTTGAGGTGAGAGAATTTTCCTTGTGTTCAAATTGATAGGTGACCAATGAGCAACTTTGTTTCAAGCATCACTAAAATAAACAAATCTGATTGCACAGTAGCCTACTGTTTGGCTCGAGACATAACAAGGGAGTGGTGCCAGGTAGAGGCCGATATCCTGTTTAAAAATACATGGATTTGCCAGGTGACTAGTTAATAGTAATTCCATAGTTTCCATAGTCCCCCCTGTGTGTGTGTGTGTGTGTGTGTTTGTTTGGGGGTGTGGGTGTGTGTGTGTGGGTGGGAGGTCTGCACAACATCTTCATGAGTTCAGGTGCATTCCATAGGTGTGCGCCCCCTGGTGACATGTGTCATTTACTTTGCTGTACTGCTAGAAAATACCTTACAAAAATAAAATGAAATAAACTGGCACGGCATAGAAGGTAAACAGCGCACGCCACTGGTATTAAAGTGGTTCAGCCACAGATCAAATGAAATCTGCGCAAATACCGAATCGTTAAACTGCAATATCCCACTTTATGTACAACTAATCAGTGTTCTCTGGTTTATAGACTATGAATGTAAAAATGATACTGTTACCTCTGTCTCTGTTATTACGTTTTCACAAGGTATATTTTGTTAAAGTTTAAAGTAGCTACAATTGAGAAAAAAATCACCTTGAACGTTATATTTCCCTATTGATATTCAATCTAAACAGAAAGAAACGGCTGCGACGAAATAATAAAAAATAAAAAATAACGTACGTAATGCATGTAACGTACGCGCAAAGAGACTGATGGAAGTATGGTCCGTGGGCATGTCCCATTTCGACAAGATACACTACACTGAGGAGTACACATTTTCGACCGGGTACTTCGATCGGTACTTAGGGGAGTACTTCGAAGTGTATCTTCGAACTGTGCATTTGGCGAATTGAGACACAGCCCTTGTATAGGCTGATTTTACCAATATGAGCAGGGCTTTAAAGAGGCTCTACAAAGCTTTTTTGTTCTTAGGAGTTCTGGTCAGTATCGTACATGGAAATTACAAATACATCAGTGTTTTAATCACAAATAAAATGGCTCTTAAGTTATTTCATATGTTCATTTATTTAGAAAGATCCTTGTTGACCATTTGTTGTATTGGCCTAACATGTTCTTTTACTATTATGAGATCTGCCCCTCTGCTCTTCATCCTCTGCTTCTCTGGACCGCTCCTCTTCATCCTCTGCTTCTCTGGCCCTCTCCTCTGCATCTTCTGCTCCATATGAAATTCCAATTAACACCATGTGCAAGAGACAAAGTTGCTCTTAAACTTTGCAGTATGTTGCAGTCACCAGGAGATGGCAGCATCACATGACATTACAATAGATTTTCACTTTACAATCTTGTAATCTTTGAGCTGTTAAATTAAATGAGAGAAAAAAAAACAATACATACGAATAGTCATTAAATAGTTGAGATTTTTAATATTGTTATTATTATTGATATATATATATATATATATATATATATGTGTGTGTGTGTGTGTGTGTGTGTGTGTGTGTGTGTGTGTGTGTGTGTGGGTGTGTGTGTGTGTGTGTGTGTGTGTGTGTGTGTGTGGGTGGGTGGGGGTGTGTGCGTGTGTGTGTGTACACTATATATATTTAACAGAAAACAGTCTGTTCCACCTTGTGATGTCATCATGTGGTAATACAGGAAGTGCTCCACTGTTTTTTGTTTTTTTAACTCCACACACCTTCATTAGAATAATTTGGATCATTTCAGAATTGTCGATCTCTACTGAACTAAAGGTTAAATTGAACTATCACTTCATGACATCACAAGGTGGAACAGAGCATTTTGAGCTTTGGAGATTGGACATTAATAATAAAGGGTCACTCAAACATGTGTGAATGTGTCTTGAAGCTCATATAAATCCACTTTGGGTAATATAGAACCTTAAAAAAACAAACAAAGAAAACACCTGCAATTGATTAAATGCATTTAATGCTATACTCTGGAACATTTCGGGCAAAGCAACATCTCCATGAAACAGGTGACAGATTCCCACTATTAAAGTGACCTAGTGCACCTTTAAGAAATTGAAATATTCTTAACGTATCTTAAACAAAGCATCTGTGATTATGTGACTTATTCATAGATCAAACCACATGTTTCTCCTGTTTGGCCTCACACTCAGAGGCTCCAGTCTGTGTCTGATGTGAGACCTGACTCTGCTCTGGTGTCTCATAAGGAGCACATAGTAGTACATAGTAGCACATTTAACCATCCCCATGTAATTACAGAGGTATTAAGTAGGTCACCTATGACACTATGACACTAGACTCAACCACAGTTTCACAAGGTGCACGCCCCTCCGGGCACGCGCATGCCCGTGTGCCTATGCGCGCGTGCGTGTGTGGACTGTAGGGGCTGAACAGTGGGCGTCTCTCAGCGGTAACACTTTTACGCATGATTGACAGCGCAGTGTGCGCAGAGCCCTGTGGACACGGACTTTACGCGCTTTGTTTGAAGCCGCGCCTGGAGTTTGTCTGAGCCCGTGCGCTTCACTCTTACAGTGGGACAGATCAGTGTTTCCTCGCTCTCTCCCTGCGCCACTGACTCTGTGCGCTCCGACTGAGGCACGAGACAACTTCACTTCAGCTCATTGACTGTTGCTGAACTTAGCCGGCTAGCTGTAGTTAGCCTCACTAGCCCCGCGCGCACATCCACAGCGGTGCGCGGAGCAAAGGCAGCCCCCAGATCTGCAGAGGATCACCGGGAGCGGGGAGCATCCCCCCCATCCCACCATGGACCCGAGCGGCGCCACGAAAGGCAAGTATCTCTCAGACTGTAACCGCACAACGCATGCGTAACTACTACTGTATGACGGGAGTTTGCGCGGCGGTAACTCAGCGCTTTCTCACTGAGTGCGCGTTTATTGAGCCGCACTAACGTCCCTCCGCTGTAAAGGGCGGAGAAGGGACCGCGGAGTGGACTGTAGATGCAGTTTGTGTGAGAAAAGAGCGGCGAAGGGCCGTGTTTGAAGCGCACTTCCTCCGTGTGCTGTCAGCCTGCAATTTATGACCGTGCGCGTGTGATTGCGAGTTAACATCCGCTTTCCGTGCGCACGCGGAGTGAACGCCTGCTCCGCTCTGCTCCTCTACACGGATACATGGCGCGTGTTAAGAGTGGCATGTATTCTAATGCTTTCTGACGTGCCTTCTTTTCCCAGAGCCCAATGCGCCGCTCCAGCACCCCGTTTTATAACAGCACCGAGCTCCGGGAGGTGATACGGAGTTATTTCGTGCAAATGGACCGTCCAGCCGAGAGGGAGACCCCGCTCTGAAGCCGTGCATGCGTCGAGGTATGCGCTAAACGGGCACCCATGGCGGAACTGGGGGAGAACGGTAGGATTTCTCCGGGCGATGGTGTTGGGGATACGGCCGTGGCGAGCGAAGAGGGAGGCGGCAGGAGGCAGATCCAGGCGCCGCTGGTGAACGGAGACTGCGGGATAACCGAGAACACAGTGGCGGAGGGTGCCAACGGCAGCGGGGATGCCAAAGCCGAGCTGCCGCGGAGGAGCAGCATTATTAAGGTGAGAGGCTCCACCATGCACCACAGCACTGTCACTGTACAGAGGAAACCAGGGTTCAACTGGGATTCAATGCAAATATCAGCTTATTCCATAAAACAAGGACTTAACCGATTTTAGAGTGTATAAACCAGGACTTAAACTTAACCTAGCTGAGGTCCAAACCAGGACTACCCCACGATTCACTATAAACACATCGAGCTACCTGGCTCTTCCAAACCAGGACTAAAACTAAATTCAAATCAGGTCTATAAAGAGGTCTTAATCAGGGGGATTACCTGTACCCAAGGACTTAAAGTGGTACCCCCCTCGTCAGGTCTAAACCAGGACTAAACCGTGACTCAGTGTAAACCCAGACTACTCCAGGTTATTCAGTAAACCAAGATCAAACCATATTTAAATAAGCCTCTCTTCCACTGGCACGGTTCGCTTTGGGCCGCCTTGGCACAGGTCGGTTTGGTGCGGGTTGTGTTTCCACGCTCTGGGCACAGCTCCCGGTCCAGGGACAGGGCTCTGCTTCGTGAAACACTTGACGTCACCCGAACGTTACGAATGTGCTCTTTATAAATCAAATCTAAGTCATATTTGAATCATACTCTGAATTACTAGATGTCTTTTTGTGAATTGCTGAAATTGGCTTTGTAATTACATGTTTGTGGCGCTGTGAGGTGAGGCTAAAACCACAACACAATACTACTTCTGGTTTATCGTCAGGTTTTTCTGCTTTTATTTCACAATTTTTTTTAGCGTCTCTGTGATGAAGTGGGTTTGGCTCAGGTTAGATGCGTTATGCACTGGAAATATCATATCTTCAATCTTTATACGCGAGCGCCGTGCCTCCATAAACAGGAAACAGCTGTTGCGTTTCTGCTTTGTTTTGCGGTGCATTTCGACTCAACATTTAGGTTGTCATAACTGTAAACGCGGCAGTTTATCACAAGATCAAGTGAGTGTTTGGTGACGGATTATTGTTTTACGTTTACATCTGCTTTTTTGCCTTTTTGAGTGTGCGTTCTCTCTTGTCCAATCATCTCCTTTCCTTGTGTAGCCACGCCTTAGCTGAAGCGATCCGTACCGTGCTAACCCCCGCCGGCCGCTAGTACCGTCCCAGATCAGACCCTCAAATGGGACGGTGTGGTTCACTTTAGGGAGCGGATAACCGAGGATTTAACCAATTGACCAGTAGCAGGGCTTAATTAAATTAGTAGCGTAGACTATGCTGGAACTAAACTATGATTCAGTGTAAATCCAGGCCATACCTTACTATTCCAAACTAGAATAAAACCACATTCAAAGCAGACAGTCTATATAATAAACATGTCCTGAATAATCTAGGATTTAACCAGCACCAAAACCAGAACTTCAACCATTAGCCCAAATCAGGTCTAAACCAGGACTAAACTACGGTTCAGTATAAACCCAGACTATACCAGGCCATTCCATGAACCAGGACTAAACCAAATTTAAATTCCATAGTCTATAAACATGTCGTAAACACAAATAACAGCAGTTAACCAGTACCTTAATCAGGTCTTAAATTAGTAGCTTAGCTCAAGTGTAAACAAGGACTAAACTATGATGTAAACACAGACTTTACCAGGCCATTCCAGACTAAGACTAAACCAAATTCTAATCAGATGCTCTTAACCAGGATTAACCGACTGAACCAGTAGCCATGTCAGGATTTAAACGCCACATACCACATCAAAACTAGGACTAAATCAGAAACTAAACCTGGAAAAGACCAGGACTATAACAGGACCAAACCAAGTCTACTTCAGTCTGGAACTGAGCTCTAACCAGGACCAAACCAGGATAAATGTTTGAATGAACCCTAAATCAGGTCTAAACCAGGTCTAAGGGTGCGTTCACAGTTGTCTTTGTTAGGGCCTAGCCTAGATCAGAGTTTATTTTGGTCCTGTTCTAGTCTTGGTCTAGTTAAAAAAATGTTCCCAATTTATTCCCAATTTTGATGTGGTCTATGCACAAATGTGAACCCACCCAAACCTGGACCAAACCAAAGCCAAAAATCCAACACTGAACAAGGCCTGGCCAAAACTGAACCAGGTCTAAACTTGGACTAAACCAAATCCAAACATGCACGAAACCACATCTGTGCAAGGACTAAACCAGAACTGCTTCAGGATTCAAAACCAGGTCTGTGCTCGGACCAAACCAGGATCAAGCCAAACCTTAAATTACGCTATTTTCTAATCTGTCATGATCTCATTTCCTCATCACAAACAGACCTGGAGTTGTGTTTTGTTTCATTCACACATGCATAACACACAAACCCTGCATATTCAGACGGAGAGACAGAGTTCTCTCAAACAGAAAACACCCTGTTCCACCTTGTGATGTCATCATGTGGTGATACAGGAAGTGCTCCGCTGTGTTTTTAAACTTCACACAACTTCACTAGAATCATTTGGATAATCTCAGCCCTGGAATTGCCAATCTCCACTGAACTAAAGGTAAAAGTAGATGTTAACTTGAAAACTACCACTTCATGACATCACAAGGTGGAACAGAGCGTTTTGAGCTTTGGAGATGTAACAGACTAATGTGTGAATGAAACAAAAAACAACTCCAGGTCTATTTTTGAGACGGTAACAACATTCTAACATGGCTTTAATGTCACAAGAGTAAATTTTGCGTAATATAGGACCTTTAAGTCGGACTAAACCGTGAGTAAAACCTACAGTGTATCTAAACCAAGATTACCGTGGATCTCCTGCCTCCGTGTCAGAGCGAAACGCGCTGCTTCCTGACCACAGCATTTACATATAGAGTGCTGTGGTAAATCACTATCTCTGTTATTATACTGTCATTTTCTAACATGCCACAAACAGACCGAGCGATGGCCCCAACGCCGCACGTACTTCTGTTTTGATATCGACTTGCGCGTTCATCTTCTAGACTTTGATGATGTCACGGTTTCAGATGAAGGGCAAGGGGCCTGTGCGACTCTGTTTGAGATCCCCTGCTTTGTTGAACCTTATCGTTATTTGTCTGGGAGTGGCTTCACAAACTGGCCATATTAATCTCGTAGTCCTTCGTATTGTCAATAAAGCGCCTACGTGTTTGTTTCGAGAGGATAGGCCAAGTCATTACAGAGATATTAGCCATAAACGAGGTTAACGAGGGCGGGAATAGCTCAGTTTGTTTGAGCGTTTGTTAAGTAATCAGAAGTTTAGCGACTCGGATCCCGCTCTCCCGTAAATAGCATTGGTTGAACGGATCGGGTGGTGGTGCGACTCCAGCTCCCACACGTCAATACTGCTGTTTTGTTCTTTAGCAAGACACTTAACCCACCTCTCCTCAGTGTGTGTGTGTGTGTGTGTGTGTGTGTGTGAATAGATGAGCGCTGTATAAAAATGTGGCCATTTAACATTTAACATTTTTATAAAGTAAACTAGGGCTGGCTGCCAATGACTCTGATGTGTGCTATGGCTCTTAAGTGCTGTCATAACAGTTTTATTGCGACACTCTGATTTATGTTTGACTTCATAATTTCAGTTCAAAACACAAATGTATGTCTTAGTGCAGGCATGCCCAAACTGTGGCCCGGGGGCTAAATTCGGCCCGCAGACTAATTTTTCTTGGCCCTCAAGCTTCCAGATGAATTGGCCAATTATTACCTTAAACAAATCTACTTTAATCAACTGTAATTGAGGATGTAAACATGAATAAAGGTCTAGTGATTCAGTCTAACTTGTAAAAATAACGCAGATTTGAAGTATTCTCTGTATTGGCGATCAGTCTATGGTCCTCAGCTTTTTCTGTGTTTTTATTTGTGGCCTTTAATGAGAAAAGTTTGTCTTAGTGCGTTGGTCAGACTTTAACAGAGACTAAATCAAAGCTAATTAAGATTTAAGGAAAATTACGAGAATGTTTTTTTTACATTTTCATTTAAATAAAGAAAGTTTTCTACCAGATGGACCTTGAAGTTATCGCAAAAATCATTATCGAATTAGCCATTATTTCCTTTTCTGTATTTTTTTTTTGATTTATTGAGCAGGCCTACAGCAAAAACTCCCCAGCAAATTCCTGTCCAATGTGGGTTTTTTTGCAGAGTCACGCTAAAACGAATAAATATTTAAAGATAAGACAGTGGAACGGGAGCTGCGGGTGGATGTTTGTGACAACGTGATAAAAACTACACAAATAAAACGAACACTTCACCAGAGGACAAGTATCAAAACAACGCCACAAACTCAAGTATTATACATATAAAAATAATTGGGTCATTTGAATTTTAATAGGTTGTTTATTTTATGTTTTCCCGGTTTTAATAAGACAGCAGCTCCGTCCTTGTCCTCCAGCTCCGTTTAAACTACAGGGGATACTAGAATGTCCTGATGCCACGTGAACGCAACCCATTAATCACTCTGTATCAGTAGAGAGACGTCACTTTATCAGCGGTCACGTATTCCTCATGTTATAATGTAATGATAGATTCGTGTGTAAGATATGAGTTTGGATGAGAATTTGGGAAAAGGGAGATCTAATGACCTTTCTTCGAAGCTTTACGGTCAAAATCGAGATTCAGTCGCGTCTAATAGTCAGTGATGTTGTGTCTTTTTACGGAGCGACCCACAGCCAGTCGTCTGTCGGAAAAAGCATGAGGTTTGGCGCAGTTTTGTGTTAAATGGCGATGATTAAAAGCCCTTATGGTGTGGAAATTAATATCGAAATCCATCAAGATCATGACCAGTCTATAGGAGAAAAAAAAAAAAAAACAAACAAATAAAATAAATGCTTTCAGTATTAATTTCCTGAACAGACGTGATCATCGACAGTTAGAAATTTACTGTATCTTTAGCTTTATTAAAATGTGATTCATTGGACAGCCTTGATTTTCAGTAATTACGTCGTAAAATGTGTGTGGTATTGAACAATAAGTAGGGCTGGGCAAAAAACAACAAATTCAAATTTTTTTGACAAGCGTTGTGATTAGATTAGTGATTTATGTTTTAATAATGGGACTGAGATATGAACTGACAACAAATAACAAGAATCACGTTTCAGGACATGTTTGTACAGATCTGAACTACAGGGTTAGCAGTTTTTGTGCAGAATAAACCCCCCCATGGAGACGCAATAAGGGCATCTGACACACAGGGACATTTCAGAACACGTTTGTACAGATCTAAACTAGAGGGTTAGCAGATTTTAATGTAGAATAACCCAGAATAGTTTGTTGTTTGTGGAGGAAATAATGGTACTTCAAAAATCGCTGTCTTTGCGATTCGCTAATTGTGTTCAAATTGTGGCGTTGATTCGACTGCGATTCATCTTATAGCTCTTAAGGTACACTGTTATTCCCAGGTCTAATCATTCATGAGTATTTTAACGATCTCTCCCGGGCCCTATTTGAACCTTCCTTACTGTTATCTGTAAGATTCTGTACAAAGCTCCGCCCACAAGCCAACGTCAGCCATCGTTCCACAAGACAGTTCTCAGTAAATGTACAAAAACATGATACAAAACTGTACACGGGACCTTCACAAACTTGATGTGATGTGCGGTAGTTTAATTAGCGGGATGGACGCTGATTGTGTTGGTGCTAGCTCTCTGTTGGTCACTTAGCACGGAGAGCAAAGAGCGGCGTAAAAAACGGAAATGAAACTTAAAAAACATGTCAATACACTGCCAAAAAAAAGTCGCCACCAATAAAAAAAAGGTCACACGTGCTAATATTTCGTTCTTTGGTTACAGCACACATGTAGTTTTTGGCAAATATAGCACTTTCAAAACAATAAAAGGTAACATGGTTGTCTAAATATGTTATGCGTTAGCGGTAAATACCCCATAGAACTAAAATACCCCCTATTTAACTTTCACTTTTGTGCACATATATGTTTCCTTGCGCGTAAAATTGGCTCACCATTTGTAGCCTTCGATTTGTAGAGTAGTTCATCCGCTTTCATGACATCTGTTTGTACTCTGTATTTTAGACGCAGTGATGTCCCGCCTTCTCTGTAAGCAAACAGTCGTTTAAAAAAATCATGACGGCAGTTAGGATTTAACGGCGCTGTTCCTGATTTTTTATGAGTTAAAACCATGAAAAACAGAACTAGCTCATTTTAAACGGTTTGCAGTGGTCCAACGTTATTCACTCAGAGCATCCTAATGATTCACCACAATGAGTTTATAAGCTGTTTCACAATTTATTTACTTTTTTTTCACACATTTTGTTTTTATTGAACTGCACATATCATGTCAAACGCGTATTAAGTTATAGTAATATTGCAGTACTAAACAGTTGACGAATATGACGTTTTCTGGTGGTGCGTTCGCGACTCGTGTTCATGAAGATGTCAATGCTTTGCCTGAAATGTTACATAGAATAACTTTTAAAAGAAGCGTCCGCTGATGGGAGGGGGTGTGCTCGATGACGTAATGCAGCAGAATGAGCCGGATCGTTAACATCGTACAGCGCCAAATCAAAGACGATGGAAACAGTTTGGAGTCTGAAATAGTGTTTTACATCTCACAAGCTTTTAGTTAGTCTTTATTTTTGGTCAATTTACCTCTTATTCACAGAGTCACGAGCACAAACAGCTGATGAATTTACGTGTCTGTGGTAGAGATCGAGCGATATGAGGTTTTTCGCGACTGATGCTGAATCCAGAGCAACCGATGACCGATAAGTTCTGACGATATTTTTGGGTTGATATTTTGGGCAGATTTGCATTTTTTCCCCCAAATTGTGTAGCTATCTCTTCATACTAAGGTGTTAATATAAAGCTTTGTTTGTACTTTTGTAAGCAGGAGACTGACCAAAAGAAAATATCGGCCTATGCTGGAGATATAAGGCCAATCGCTGATATGCTTAAAAGGCCAGATGCCGACCCGATTTATCAGCCAACCAAGTCTCTAGTCCCGGGGGTCACATCAGCAAAATAGCTGTCCTCAAAGGGCCAGATGTAAAATAAATGTAACTACTTTTTTAACTTTTAATTAACCGTTTCTGCATTTATTACTTATTCAAGTTACAAATATTGCATATTCAATTGCATAGATGTAAGAATATGGTTGTGTAACTGCATATCTCTTGAAAAAATGACGTTAAGACCATCATACCTTTTAATTTACCCTGTCGAGGGCCACATAAAATGACGTGGAGGGCCACATTTGAGTTTGACACATGTGCTCCAGTCTATAGGTTCAATAGCGTGAACCAGCATAACGCATTTCTTTCCAAACTTCTGCTGAGCATAAAACATGAGGACAGTTTGCTGAGAACAGGGGCGGAGTCACTGAAACACGGACATATGATTTTGACAGAACATGAGCGTAAAATACAGGTCAGCCCCAACTGTGCCACAAGTGTCCTTATTATGAATGTATAACTAATAGACAGGAATTAACTAGTGTAAAATTGTATTAGTTGATCTAATTTACCCCAGATGACAGGAAATTCCTTCTGTTTTGTTCAGAAATTTCCCAGGAGACACCAGACCCCACTGCTTTTAAAATAAGCTGCTGCAAAATCAATGCAAAACTAATTGAGCTCCCCCCAAGTTAATGGACTAATGACTAAAAAGGACTTGGTAAAAGTATCAGTTTTTTTGACTAATTATTACTGCGAGTGGGGTCAGGGAGCGCCATCAGGAATCTAACCTTTAGGGCACCAAAAAAACTCGGGCCGGCACTGGAATGATCAGCTATCTCCATGGAGACAAGCAGTTACAGCCAGGTCAGATCTGTGGAGACGCAGCCACGCTCATAGTAAGAAAGGCCTGATTTTCAAGGTAATTCTGGGAAAGAAAAACACTGTAATGAAATACATGGTACATATATTTAATGGTATACTGTGGAACATTCTCGTGTCTGATCCTCCTCTCGGAAGTGCTTTTTTTCCCAGTACAATAAAGATCAATCTATACTGGAGTTTATTTGATTGATTTGAATAGGCCGAGCTGTTCTAACATACCACCTCTTATTGATTTACTATTAACGATATTAGTGTGAGTGATGTGTGCAGAGCGGAGGTGGCGGGGGACGCATTTGAGCGTGACACAGCAGCCTGGACACAAAGAGGTTTTACCTGATTATAATCAAGTGATGAGCCTCTCCACGGACCATCTCCGTAATCAGCAGAGCACAGTGTTCTGTCGGGCTCAGACGAGTTTTTTTCTTTTTTTGTCCACAATAATTCACAGTAATAATAGTAATAACAACATGAGCAGGATTGTCAGAAGTTTTAAAACTCAAACACTAATCAAAACTAAAACTAGATAGTCATTTGAGCAGGTATCGATACTAAAAAAGTGACATTCACGGGACAGAAATGAATCTTTCCTGAATATCTTTAGAGTGATTTTGAGCTACATCAGAACAAGTATAAGACACATAGACTTGTCATGTAAATGTTGGATCGCAGTGTGACTCTGAAGTGCTGTGTGTTTGCAAGTTTTCTCCCCGACAAAACCCACGATGTCGATGAAATGACGACAAAGGCGCCTACGAAGGTTTGAACTTTGAGAGTGTTTAAATGAGAGAGAAATGTGAGAAAATGTTAATGCCTGTGTGAGAAAAGTGTATAAAGTGTGTGGTGAGGGGTTTTACAGACAAAAACATAGAATAATTGTCAAAAATAAAGCTGACTACTTTGCAGATTTTGCCTATTGCGGGATATTTTTAGAACGAATCCCCCGAGATAAACGAGGGACCACTCCCCAATCCACTTGGTCTCTGGGAACCGAAAGTGCACAATTCCAAAAAGATCCTCGGCGTTTTCTCAGTCTGCCTTTTTATTTTAGTCTATCAGACAGTGGAATCAGCTCCAGACTCTGAAATTGTCTGTAGATTTGAATAATTTCACTAGAAATTTTAAAAAGTACATTTTAGATAATCAATTGTGCCCACATCAGTTTAGTTAATTTGTACTGTTCAGTTTTACTGTAAAAACTTGCACATTTTTTATTGGTTTGGACTGTTGGAAACATCATGTATTAGAGATGGGAATTTTATTTTATTTAGCTCCTTATGTTAATGATGAACTGATAGATCATGTAATGTAATGAAATGTATATTTTAATATGTGTTCACCTGCCCAGGGACTGCACATGGAAAGTAGCAGTAGCTAAATCTTTTCTTTTGTAAGATTATGGAATTTGTACATGGTCCCTGACAAATACAGAAGAAAGAAAGAGTCTAGTTTTAGCATCGATTAATATATATATATATATATATATATATATATATATATATATATATATATATATTTCATATATATATATATATTTCATATATATATATTTCATTAGAGATTTTGCCTGTAACATGTAGCAAATAAATATGCAAGGCTCATTGTGCAAATTGTTTTCCAAATGCATTAATTAAATTAATAATTCATTTATTAAATTTCAGTTAAATAAATTAAGAAAAACTTTGAACAAGGTTTACCCTTACCTATGTTAATATAATTTGGTCACATTTGGCGGGCCGGATTAATAACCTCAAAGGGCCGTGTGAGGCCCCCGGGCCGTAGTTTTCTCATGTCTGGATTAGTATCACATTTTGTATGTTTTTGACAACCCTAAGATGATTTGAGTGTGACTGTGAGTTGTGTGTATAAACGTAGTGAGTGTGTGCTGGACGAGGCCTGTCCTTGTGTCTGTGCTGATGGACGTGTCATTGACAGGAGACGTGCACATTTGGCACTAATCTCCCTGTTCACACTCAGAGCTGTTTACAGGAGATTTACAGCAGCAGGATGTGTCCAGCCAGCCCAGCCTCCAGAGGAAAGAGACAGGGCTGGGGATGTGTCGTTAGGCAAGACATTTCACCCGCCCTGTCTTCTAGGGCTGAGAGATTAATCAAATCAAAGTCATAATTTGAAGAGGCACAATTAGCAGACTGTAAGTGCCATAATTTCCTCTGCAAACAACAAACTATTCTGGCTTGTTGTGAATACAAACTGTTACTCCTGTAGTTTAGATCTGTACAAACATGTCCCTGTGTGTCAGATGCCCTCTCTGTGTCTCCATGTGGTCGTATTCTGCATAAAAAAAGATGCTAACTCTGTTGTTTACATCTGTACAAACATGTTGATGTGAATCTTGTATTAGTTTGTCAGTTCAGATTTCAGTCTTTTGTCAGTTCTTCTGGACATGTTTAAAATGTGAACAGAATTGAACAGAATCCTATTAACATAAAATAAATTGAATCTAATTGTGATCACAATACAATCCAGTTTATCACAAACAAACTTATTACAAAGAATAAAAGTGGCTTTCAATTTAACATTTCTGAACATAAATGAGACAGGTTTCAAAATAATCATTTGGAACAAAAAGAAAATCTAATTTCTTCCTTCTGCTCCAAACCACATGTTTTTACTGACAGAGGATTGACTGTAGATCTCTGCATTAAACAAAACTTCACACAAAAGCTCTTCAGCCTGGGATATGAACCTGGAACCTTCTTGCTTATACTCCACCCTGCCGCTGTGGGAATTTGCAGTGACTAAAAATGAAAGTAGCGGTAAAGTGTATTCAAGTAAAGTTCAACAAATACACAGAATTGTGCAGAGGAAGGTGCACTGTGTAACTTTTCTGGTGCAGGGCCTGCGTGTCGCCATGGAGATGTTATTGTTTTGCCAGTAATGTTTCACAAAGTATAGTTTAAAACTCCACGGAGATATTACCACCAGGGGAAGTTACAGGTAAGATCTGTAGAAAGGGGGACCTACGGTAAAAAGATGAATACATTTAAACCCACTGTGGAACATTCTAGGCAGAGCAGTCACATCTCCATGGAGACCAAAACTTTATCACAGAACTGGAGATATCGCAAAGTCTCTGTAGATTTCCCAATTCTAATCTCACGTATGACTCAACGTCTGAACATGTCACAAGTCAGTTCCTCACATTAAATTCAGTTGGGTAATATCCTCTAAACTGTGCTCTTCATTCTGAATGTGAGGAACACCACACACTCTCTGATGATTGACAGCAAAAATCCTCTTAATAATCGCAGAAGTGTCCCAAAACGCTCGCCAACACCTACACAACACCTGCACGAGCGCCAGGAGACTCACATTTCAATTTGATGTGAATGGACTTAATACTTAACACCACAAAGAGAATAAAAAAAACAATACAATGAATTTTAACACAAAAAATAGTACTGTATTTTCTGGAGTATAAGTCGGACCAGCCAAAAAATACATAATAATGAAGAAAAATTAAATATATTTCACGTATAATTCGCGTCTGAGTATAAGTCGCACCCCTGGCCAAACTATTAAAAAAAGTGTGACTTACTGTCCGGAAAATACGGTACGTACTTTGATATTCCCATGTGGTTTTATATGAATGATTGAGGATATATAGAAGACATATTAACATAAATGTGATTTGCAAGACGCCATTTTGTCAATCAACCCCTGTTTTCACGTCCACTGGCGTACGCTCACTGATCTGTACTTCGTTTTCCAATTTTATTTTCTTAACCGGTGATACGTGTGTGATAGTACTCGCCAGTGTGATGTGCAGCTATCCACATATGAAGATATTTACTGCGACGTCGGGTCCCGTTGTGCACCGCAGTTTTCTAACTCAATAGGTCTTTAATATATATTTTTTCTGAGGGTGCGACTTATACTCAGATGCGATTTATATGTGAAATTTTTTTTTTTTTCCTTCATTATTATGCATTTTTTGGCTGGTGCGACTTATACTCAGATACAATTTATATGTGAAATATATGTTTTTTTCTTTATTATTATGTACTTAACTCCAGAAAATATGGTACTATTTAATTGCAAATTTGCTTAAAATAAGAAAAAAAAATGACCTAACAGAAAATAAAGTGTGTGAAACATGTCAGAATTCGGGCTGAACAATTTTGTGAAGAATCAGATTAAGAGTGAGAGATAGTGAGGAGCATGTAGGGCTGCACGATCTTGGTTAAAAAAAAATAAAATTATAAATTTGCGATTAGATTTGCGATATATGCTTAAAAAACTCCACTTTATTAACGACTCCGGGAGTGTTAACATCAGAGATAAGACTGAATAAACCCATAAACTAATACAAGAATCCCATGCATTTCAGAGCACGTTTGTACAGATCTAAACTACAGGTTCAGCAGGATTCTTTCTGTAAACATTCCAAGATATTTTATCTAAACAATTGCAGCGTTTGTCATTTGCTAATTGCACCAAGTCAAATTGCGATCTTGATTCCGCAGCGATGAACTGTGGAGCCCTGTTTGTGATCACAACACAGGAGATAGTATGTTCTGATGAAGCACTGCTGAGTGTGTAGTTGTTGTAAATAGCAGTGTGTTCTGTAGGGTGGTCCTGTTGTCACATCCGAGCTCAGCCTGCCGCTTCCTGTCATATGCGGGGCTCACTTCCTCTTTCTCTCTGCTCTCAGCTCCATTACAAAACACTTATGCAATAACGCCCAGCACGGCCGAAAAGTGCAGTTTAAGCCGATTATGTTAAAGTCACACAAGGATCCTGTCCACAGACTCTAATGTCACAATTAGAAAACTGCAAAGCCTGCAATTAATGCTGCATTATGTCATTTTTCTGGTGGAAAACACCAGACCGGCATCACCTGCTTGTCTCCATGGATTCTTGAGCTTATGCATCTTGTATATTATTGCATATGCATTCTTGCATATTATTACATGTATTCTTACTGTGCGTGTGCTTGCGTCCCCACTGATCAAATCTGTAACTCAGCTTGGTGGCACCACTTGCTTGTCTCAGTGGAGATAACTTTAATGCTTCAGTTGATGGAGTCTTAGTCGACCAAAACTAGTATTAATGGATTAATCATTTTATTTAGATTAAAAGTGTTTATATGAGACAGCAGCAGAAAAGAGAAGAGAGATGAAGATGTGGTATTTAAATGTGAAAAGGCAGATTAAACTCATGATTCACACACTGAATCTGTTGTTGTATAAATATGCAGTTTGCTAGTACTTTTTCTGCATAAATAGTATTTTTTGCATGGTGTGGTCTAGTGAGTGCAGCTCAAACACGTCTCACATGAGAAGCATTGATCAGCTGCAGAGGCCTGAGCTCTGGGTCAGGACCAGCTCCTCTGCAACTGATCTGACTGTGATGTGAGCCCTCCTGCACAGGCTAATGAGGACGTGCTAACGTGAAGGCGCGCTAACGTGAGGGCGCGCTAACGTGAGGGCGCGCTAACGTGAGGGCGCGCTAACGTGAGGGCGCGCTAACGTGAGGGCGCGCTAACGTGAGGACGCGCTAACGTGAGGACGCGCTAACGTGACTTTGAGATTATATTCTTTGCAAGACAGTATGCAATGGATAATTGTAACTTATTTATACTTATTTATACTTATTTACGGCACTTTGTTTATTTATGGCGTGATGGGCAGCTCTGCGTGACGCCTGAACACACAGATATTCGAGTTTGACCAGTGAAGTAGTTTGTTTGGTTTGAAGGTGACCCCTTCTGTGTTGGAATCAGGAGGCTGAGTCCAGGCCTGCTTCAGTGAGCCAGAACAGTTCAGATAATGGCCCCTGGAGCTCTGGGGTTCCCCTGGGATCAGTGCGTGGGCCGCTTTAAATCTACTGCAATCAGCTGCATTCTGAGAGGAAAAAACACTCTGGCAATGCAACAATATCATTTCACTCTCTACAAAAATAAAGTCTAGAGTTAAAATTTGTTAAATTTAAAATATTAAATACACACAAGTTTTCTAGTGTAGTGTCTAGAGTCCGCCACCTGCTTCTCTCCATGGATTTACCGTAAATTTCGGACTACAGAGCGCACCTTGATATAAGCCGCACCAGCTAAATTTGAAGAGAAAATCAATTTTGTACATATATAAGCCGCACCTGAATGTAAGCCGCAGGTTTTCATATTGTAACATGAGACATTTACACAGAAAGACGGTGCACCGACACGCTTTTTTTTAAACTGTGCCTGAAAATTGGCACCAACACGACATCAACACGGGATGAACACATCTGCAGGTTTAGAAAATAAAGCTGCACCAACACGGAAAATCTGCTTTTATTTCCTCTGAAAACTTTTGTCGTCTTTTTACATTGACCAAGTTGGATTCATTGATGTCGAGCTTACGTGCAGTGGCTCTATTTCAGGGGTCGGCAACCCGCGGCTCCGGAACCGAATGCGCCTCTTTCAGCCTTATACTGCGGCTCTGCGTGGCTTGGGAACTGACACTGACACAGCTCACAGTCCTGCGTAAAGAGCCCTGATTTTCAGACGTTGTGCGCACAGGGGTCAGGAGCAACTTTTGCCCGTCCCTAATGACACACTAATAAGCTCGTCCGTAGATGTATCATGAAAATCCTGCTGGAAATCGCCACAGAAATCTATTTGATGTAGTAGCAAGTATATTATCTGCTCTTGTCTCCGCGGTGACGTATCACGTATAACACATCAGACACGACGCACAAAAGTAGAGCCACAAGCGAGTGAAAATGAGCCAAAATGAAAGTCTTTGGAGATCTTTTTAACAAAGGGGAAAAGGACAACTGAGGAGCCAGAAGAGGAGACTACGACCTCCAAGAAAAAGAAAGATAAATTTAACAGAAATTAAAATCTGGGTTTGTCGCTGCAGGTGACTCACGCACAGAGTCCGCTCTACGTAACATACGGGAAAAGCAAATAAGGCAATGAAACCTTCAAAACTGCTTTGGCACATGGAGAATAAGCACCTGGGATTAAACGATACGCTACGAGTTTTTTTGTTGTTGTTTTTTTAAAGAAACTGCGGAGCAGAGTAGACATAATCACATAATCAGTGCGATGCATGATGCAGCCGTTTGGTGAGTTGTATTTTTTTATGCACTTAAGTTGTTTTTGCCATATTTATCTGCCACGTGTAGAAGGCTTGTCCGTGAAAGTAAAACCTACATTATTCTGTTACATTATTATTATTATACACAGTGTTATCTTCATTTTAGATGTCAAAAAGTATTTGCGGCTCCCAGTGTTTTATTTTACGTGGAAAGTGGGTCCAAATGGCTCTTTGCGTGTTAAAGGCCGACCCCTGCTCTGTTTCCTTTCTGTTTCTTTATCTTAAAAACTGCATCATATCCATTTCATGATGCGCAAAATGATCGTTCAAAATCAAAACTAGTGAATTCTTCAGAGCAGAATCTTTCCCCACGTCTGTCTCACTTTTACGTTTACAGCTAGAGAGCGCCCCCCCCGGGCCGTTATCCAGTAAAATTCCATATATAAGCCGCACTGCTGTAAAAGCCGCAGGGCTCAAAGCGTGGAAAAAAAGTAGCGGCTTATAATCCGAAATTTACGGTAATGCTTTTGTAATGTTCCACATTATGGAATTAATGTTTCTAACATTTATTGAAGTACTAGTGCTATTCACTTGTTCTATTGGCACCACCTTTTAGTTTCCATGTACATGGATATCTTTAATGCCATATTCTGAGAAATTCTAGGCTTCTATAGCCCCGCCCACCACCACCCATCACTCATCCAACATACTATTAACCATTGAAGTTCTGTTGCCCATCACAGCAGAGACCAGCAGCCTCCACACCCTCTACTAGAAAAGTGACACAGTGCACTTTAAATGTTGACTGGAGTAGTTAAACATGTATTAATTTGTTTGAGAGGATTTTTTTCTGTCAGTGGAGCAGAAAATGGCACAATAAATTGTCTTCAAATAGAATATTTAATTATTTATTGAAAGTAGTAAAATTAATAAAGCAAACCAAAAGCATTCTGTTAAGTACTACTAAGTACTAATTAAATGACTCAAGCAAAAACTATTTGTTTCTGAATCTGACACATACAGGTGCAGTTCTACCTGTTGAATAAGCACAAGTCCATGAGTCCAGTGCACAAAGACAAATGGACCGATAAATACTGTGCACGTTTTATGAGTACTACACAGTATTAGTTTTATGACTACTACAAAGTATTAGTTTTATGACTACTACACGGTATTATTTTTATGAGTATTTTGCAGTATTAGATTTGTGAGTATTACACAGTATTAGTTTTGTGAGTATTACACAGTAGTTAGATGCAGATACAGAAAACTGTATAGGTTCCAGAGGACAGTTCATTTACAGCCTCAGAGCAGTTCACACACACACACACACACACACACACACACACACACACACACACACACACACACACACACACACACACACAGTGTGTCGGTGTGTCACAGTTTACAAGAGGAACTCATCAAGTAGATCTGACAATACAACACTCGATTACAATGCAATAACTTCATAAACCACTACCATCAGAACTGAGCGATTTAATAGCACAAGGCACAGAAGAGTTAGAAAAGCCATTTGTTTTTCTTACAGGCGCATAAAACCACCGCCCTGAAGGCATCATGACAAACTCAGGAGCCAGAGGATGGACAGGCTGAGCCACGAGACTCATGGCTCACACCTGCTCCTCCCACAGAGACTCAGCTCTCTGTTTGACACCTGTGATTTAAAAAACAGTTTCAACAATGCTCTGCAGTTTGTTTTTGTCCTTCAAGGACAAGGTTTGAAACCAGCAGATGAAAGAAAAAGTAGGCAGACTTTCAGTAAAAAAAAAATACAAAAAAACCCAATAAAAGTTGTTGAGAATTCTAGGTGTGTTCTTTGCTGTCCTTGCTTCACAATGGTTTCAGTATTTAGGTCAATCTATTGTCACTCACGGTGCCCAGATATTTGTAGCTGTCGACTATTTCAACATCTTCACTGTGGATGACACTAACACTGTGAGAAGTACCACGTCTAAAATCTATTTCCATGTCTTTGCTTTTAGCAACATTTCATTTATGATCAGACAGTACACTCCAAGATGAGACAGAAGACCATCCCCAGGGCAACACCTGTGGAACATTCTTGTACAGATTATTGGGATTATGTTCAGTGGGGCTTTCAGAGCAAAACTCCTCTGTGCTGTGTCCAATCCATCAGACTGTAAAGGAATAGAATTAGCTCCGTGTTTCCTTGTCATTTAAGCTTTAAGAACATGTTTGGATGATGCTCACTCTTGTGCACATTATGTACATCCTCCATTGTCCTTTGATGTTTGTCAAATGTTTCGTGCTTTTACAGCCTGGGACAGTGTACAGGGATAGTGTACAGGGACAGTGTACAGGGACAGTGTACAGGGACAGTGTACAGGGACAGTGTACAGGGATAGTGTACAGGGACAGTGTACAGGGACAGTGTACAGGGATAGTGTACAGGGACAGTGTACAGGGACAGTGTACAGGGATAGTGTACAGGGACAGTGTACAGGGATAGTGTACAGGGATAGTGTACAGGGATAGTGTACAGGGATAGTGTACAGGGACAGTGTACAGGGACAGTGTACAGGGATAGTGTACAGGGACAGTGTACAGGGATAGTGTACAGGGACAGTGTACAGGGATAGTGTACAGGGATAGTGTACAGGGACAGTGTACAGGGACAGTGTACAGGGACAGTGTACAGGGACAGTGTACAGGGACAGTGTACAGGGACAGTGTACAGGGATAGTGTACAGGGACAGTGTACAGGGACAGTGTACAGGGACAGTGTACAGGGATGGTCGATGGTCGAATCATTTCCAGTATCGGTACCAGCTGATATCGATCAATATTAGTATTGTCCTCAGTGCATCAGATTTGTCTTTTTCATGTAAAAATTGAAATATAAGACTTATGTTACCTGTACCAAATTATTTTATATACCAGAAAATATATTTTGTTATAATTTTTAGAAGAGTTCATTTGTGATCTTTCTTCAACTTGTGATACATGTGTGAAATCCAGATTGGCCCATCCTAATTTCAGTTGGTAATGGGCATTAAAAAAACCTAAAAGTTAAACCTTTAACCTTACATACATACCATTATACGTAGGACTACACAGTAACACACTGTAATTGAATGGTAATAATTTGAATTGTTGCAATTATCAAATCACAAAAACTCTGTGTACATTTTAATTAAAAACATAAATTGCAAATCTAATCGTAATGCTTGTCAGAAAAATTACAATTTCATATATGTTTTTCTTTCTAAAATCATTAAGTTATCTCAAAGAGTCAGAGTGAGGCTTGACTTAAGGGTTGAACAGTCAAACGTTTCAGTGTGTGTGACTGTTAATGATTGGCCCTCCCACTTGTCAATCATTGTTTGCGCACTAGTGCTCGGCACATGCTAGTGGTGCATTTCCTGGCCGTGCATAATCGTTTGGCCAGCATGTTTCTGTAGCCCGGTTAGCAGCTGGATCCTTCACTGTAGCGTGTGTTTCTGTATTTCTGTGATGTTCAAAAATGGCTGAGGGACGAAGGCAGAAGACGATCTTCAAGTGGCTCAGAAGAAGCAAAAGTCTGAAGTGGAGAGAAACAAAACTGAAGTGATTCTGTGGGAATCATTTACTCGACGGCGTGAGCTGGAAACTCAATATGGTCTTTCTCCTGGACAGGTAAATGTTTATCTTTTAATTTGTATAACATATATCTGTGGACTGGTTACTTTTCAATTGACAGTTGTTCTATTTATTATCAAGCCAAACTATCTGTGTACAGTTTAGGTTGAAAGAAAATTGACTTGTAGTTTATCATTTCAATCTTTTACAGTTATTATAGTTCTGTGACATCCACTCCCCTAACACACGCACAATGGGCCAGACCGCAGCCCCGTTATGTGTAACTACTATGAAGGACACGCTCTGATTGGTAAATTCTGTTTACATTTAGCTATTTTAAAGGGAGATTCATTTAAAAATATATTATATTTTTTGGTAGAACCAGTAACACTGTATACAAAAGTAAATATAATGCAAATATTAGAGTTACCCATTTGGATTGATTATTATTTGCTGATTTTAATGTATCTTTCAAACAGACAAAGACGTAGTACCAGTACATCCCAGACCCACAGTGAAGCCTCAGAAGATCCACAGAGGCCTGGGCTCTTGTCTGGTCCAGCACCAACAATAGAGGAACAGTAGCAACAAAGAGCCAGCAGAGCCAGCCTGGTGGTTGTCACTTTTGTTTTTATAACAAATACATTTGGTGAATAAAATATTGTTCATAAATAACTTGCTTGTTGTTTTATTCATTTCCCCACAGGGCAACCAGCTCAAGCCTGACCCAGCCATGTACCTTCCTTTTATCATTCTGTGGTTTACTGTCATGTTACTGTTGATATGTAAAATAACAAATAAATCTATAATTCTTTGAAAGTATTTTTTTTCTGGGTATTCTAACTATGTGCTTCACAGATGATATTTACATTGCTGTTTGTCATAAGTAATGTGTGGAATTTTCTAAATCATAACTCAAACAACCTCCTAAATCGAAGCTATGAAAACAACATAACTTGAGACATGTTTTATTAGGACAAGTAAGGGCTTAGACACGGGCTGGAATAAAACCAACATAATTACCATTAGGATCCGGGAAGTGTTCCTGAATCTTCCAAAAGCAACAACTGGGGATCACAATCCTATTTCCAGGGCCCAGCGCACCATGTTGCCACACGACATATTGTCTAGAGGAGGTCTAGATGGAACTGTCTGTGTCTGTCTCCACTCTCCTGGACGTCCCTCTCAGCCCTTGTGTCACTCCAGATGCGCCTGGCAGGTCTTAGCGCCCCTACCTGCAGAATGTACTGTCCCGTGTACAGTGGCAGTGTTGAAATGCAGTTTTTGGACAGCACTTGTGTAGCGTGGGCATGTTTTTACAGTTCCCACAGACACAGCAGCCAGGCGCCTGTGGGTTTGGTGGTTCTGGTTGAGGTGGATCAGGGGTGAGATCCATGAGGTGAGATGAGACTGGGCTCATTAGTGAAGCACCTTTACAACAGCTGCTGACACTTCTCCAGGTGCAGCCTTTGGATTCTAGCCTATAAAGACAAAGTCACGTTTGGACTTTGTTGGAAGTTAGATATTTTAATTAAACATTTCATCAATACAAAATCAATGAGATAAGCATGTTATGTGCTCTAAACAGTAGTGATAATGCGCTAAATACTCAGTCAGTGTAGATTTACCATAGCGTAGTGATGGCAAATGTAAACTGTGTCTTTATTAGTCGCACGCAGTCTCAAAAACAGACTCTGCTTCATTCCCTGGCACCTGGAACTGCAAACATTACAATATTCTGAAAACTGTTTATGTTCTATAGAAGTTTTGATACAATCGCAATCATATTTTCATTCATTTTCATTTGTTTATTTATTTCAAGCACAGGTACAGCACATCTCACAATCTGTTCTTATACAAGCTCGTAAAGGAGTAGAAAGAAGAAACGTATCAAGTCCCACTTCTATCTTCTATCAGAACACAAATCAAACATTTATTTATGCTTCCTGTTCATCATATTTATTTAGTTTCTGTCAAGTGCAGTATTTAAAAAAAATTAAACTGATTTTTTGCACAAATGTACATATCGTTTCTGTGTATAAAATTGGTTGTGACTATCTGGTGGAGAGTCTGACGTGATGAAAGTCTTAAAAGGTATCTTGAAGAATTATTCATGTTGTTGTGGCTACAAATGTCGCGTCGTGTCGTGCCTGATGTCTGGTCGGCGTCTACTTCAGAAGAGCAGAGACGTAGAGGAGCCATTTTGCACATGCATGTTTTTTGAAAAGTGACCAACAGGACTTAGGTTTCTGAAATTGCCGGAAAATCCTCTATTCCATCTTTAAGAAATGTCAGGATACGGTCTCGTTGGTCCTCCGTACATGAGCCTGTCCTCGTTTAGTCGCTGACAGTGAAGAATTCTGTGTGATTCTGTTAAAAAAAACCAAAAAAAAACATCAAAGTGGGACGAAACACCTAAATGACATTGCAAATAGAGCTGCTACAGTGAGAGTGGAGAAGGGGGCGGGGTCTGGAGGTATAAAGAGCAGTGTGATTGGTCTAACCACATCCTGCAGCCAGAAACAGGATGTGGGAAGTCTCGTGTGGTGTCAGGTAGTACTTGAAATTGCAATAGCCACACACTCCGTTTTTAAGTTAATAAAAGTTTAGCGTTTAGACCTTCTTTAACTTAAAACAGACTTTGCCTATACATTGCCCACCCGAAAGCCAAAGTTGCAGCGTCTGAAATCAATCAAACGAAAGGGAGCAGTCAAATAATAAAGATAATATTTACTCTTCTTCCAGCCATTCCTGTTCCTGTTATAACATGTTGTTTGCAGTGGAGATGGGCCATATGCCAAAAAGTTCATACCACAATCTTATAAAGCGTGGATGACTTTTGGAGGTAACTAAAGCTGTCTGCTGCGTCTGAGAGTTAATACTTCACTGTGATTGGTTAAATTCACTCACACAGGGGCTGACCAATACGACTAGCCGTGTGGTGGAACGTACGTACTTTTAATACAGTAGATAATGAAGGAATCACAAACAATACAAGGCTTTCCCCACAATATTAGGGATAAGAAGGGAAATACAGATTATTTACACGAACCTTACAAACCTTAAAGTTGGAGGATCTGATTTTTACATAGAAAATCAGGTCCTTCTTTTTTAAGAAAGGAGAACGCTTTACTTGTTCCTAGATCTCACAAACCGTTTGGTGCATTGTTAGTATTCAAATGCATTTTTTTTTTTTTTTTAACAGATGGAACACAGCCAACGAGCTCCCCTCCCTGTGCGTCATGGCTCTTTCTTACAAATTTGCAATCGATAAAATGATTCATAATAAGATGACGAAAGTGTGTAACGGTCTGATTATTGTCACAAAGTTCTGCTTTTGCAACACTCCTTAAGAGGGGAAAAATAGTACGAATGTGGCGTGTGAGGGAGTGTTGGTGGAGTTGGAGGGCTGATGGTGCAGTTTGGCAGTTTCGCTTCTTTCAGTGTTCCGTAGGGCAGCTGTGGCTACAGAGTATGGAGTGAACAAATGAATTAGTGAATTAGCAAATTCCATGATTTACAGAAAGTGTATGATCTACCACATATTTCTTTTTTTTTATTTGTATTTACAGTTCCATAGCGCTGCAATAAAGGTCCCCAACGTCATTCATTACATGATCTGTTGGTACCAAAGACTAATTATAAAGGAATAACATCAAATCTTTATCAGTTCTTAATTAAATCATCTCTTAAGCCACTCCCTCTTCAATGAGAAAATACAGGAAAATGTGAATCTCTTAACTATAAACCCAAACCATCAAGTAATACATTATAAACAAATTCACAGAGCGTACTTCACAGAAAATCTGATCTATGCTGCGAATTTTATTGTTGAAAACGTGGATAATTCAGCTCTAACTTGTTGTAATTCTGTGTTTCAGGATGGTTCCAGGCAACGCAAAGAACGTAAGAAGACAGTGTCATTCAGCAGCATGCCCACGGAGAAGAAGATCAGCAGTGCCAGTGACTGCCTCAGTGCCATGGTGGAGGGCACGGAGCTCAAGAAGGTCCGATCCAACTCCCGGGTCTACCACCGATATTTCCTCCTAGACGCAGACATGCAGTCACTCAGATGGGAGCCCTCCAAGAAGGAATCGGACAAGGCCAAAATCGACGTGAAATCCATCAAAGAAGTACGGACTGGGAAAAATACAGACACCTTTAGAACCAACGGAACATACGAACAGATCTCAGAGGACTGCGCTTTTTCCATAATCTTCGGGGACAATTATGAGTCATTGGATTTGGTGGCTAACACTGCGGATGTCGCTAACATATGGGTAACCGGATTGAGGTATTTGATATCTTACGGAAAGCATTCGTTAAATATGATTGAGAGCAGTCAGAACAATATGCGCTCATCCTGGTTGAGCCAACTTTTTGATAAAGCGGACAGTAGCAACAGCAAACATATTAGCATATGTACTGCGGTTCAGCTAATCAAAGAGCTAAACCCTGGACTCAAAAATGTCAAAACGGAATTGAAATTTAAGGAACTGCTCAAAGCAAAGGACAGAGTTGGTTCTGACGTGACGAGAGACGAGTTCATCGAAGTTTACCACGATTTGTGTACCAGGCCAGAGATCTATTTCCTATTTGTACAGTTTTCTAGTAACAAGGAATTTTTAGATACCAAGGACTTGATGATATTTCTCGAAGCGGAACAGGGTATGCCGCAAGTTAGCGAAGAAACTAGCTTAGAGGTTATCCACAAGTATGAACCGTCAAAAGAGGGGCAAGTTAACAATTGGCTTTCTTTGGACGGTTTCACCAACTACCTTATGTCACCGGAGTGTCATATTTTTGATCCCGAACATAAAACAGTTTGCCAAGATATGAACCAACCTTTGTCCCATTATTTCATCAATTCATCGCACAACACGTATCTAATAGAAGACCAATTCAGGGGACCGTCGGATGTTACGGGATATATCCGCGCTTTGAAAATGGGCTGCAGAAGCGTGGAATTGGATGTTTGGGACGGCCCAGACAATGAACCGGTCATTTACACTGGACATACGATGACATCCCAGATTGTTTTCCGGAATGTTATTGACGTCATTAATAAGTACGCATTCGTAGCTTCAGAATTCCCATTAATACTTTGTTTGGAAAACCATTGTTCGTTAAAGCAGCAACGAGTTATGTACCAGCATTTGAAGAAGATTCTTGGGGATAAAATGTATTTAGATTCGCCCAAACCGGAAGACCCCTACCTACCTTCCCCGGCATTGCTAAAGGGGAAAATTTTGTTGAAAGGTAAAAAATTGAGTATGAACTGCATAGCGACAGAAGGAGAGGTAACGGACGAAGACGAAGGAGCCGAAATGTCCCAACGTTTGAGTATCGAGTCGACGGAACAACCACCCGCCATTATACACAAAAAATTCCAGCTTTCCAAGGATCTTTCTGATTTGGTGACGATGTGCCAGTCCGTGGAGTTTAAAGACTTCCCCACGTCTTTTCAGAGCCAGAAACCATGGGAGTTGTGTTCTTTCAATGAGGTCTTCGCCAGCCGATGTGCCAACGACTTTCCAGGTGATTTTGTCAACTACAACAAGAAGTTTTTAGCTCGCATCTACCCCAGTCCGATGAGAATTGACTCCAGCAATATGAATCCGCAAGATTTCTGGAAGTGCGGGTGCCAAATCGTAGCCATGAACTACCAAACTCCAGGTCTCATGATGGATCTGAACATCGGTTGGTTTCGCCAGAACGGCAACTGTGGGTATGTCCTCCGACCTGCTATCATGAGAGAGCAAGTGTCGTACTTTAGTGCCAACACCAAAGATTCTGTGCCAGGGGTTTCTCCACAGCTCCTCCACATTAAGATCATCAGTGGGCAGAACTTCCCCAAACCAAAAGGCTCGGGCGCTAAGGGAGACGTGGTGGACCCTTACGTCTACGTGGAGATCCATGGAATCCCTGCCGACTGCGCCGAGCAACGAACCAGGACGGTGCACCAAAACGGCGACAACCCTTTATTTGACGAGAGCTTCGAGTTCCAGATAAACCTTCCGGAGTTAGCCATGGTGCGTTTCGTGGTGCTGGATGACGACTATATCGGGGACGAGTTTATCGGGCAGTACACTATACCGTTCGAATGCCTGCAGCCCGGATTTCGCCACGTGCCGTTGCAGTCGCTAACGGGGGAGATGCTACCACACACGCAGTTGTTCGTCCACGTGGCGATAACAAACCGGCGAGGAGGTGGGAAGCCGCACAAGAGGGGGCTGTCGGTGCGGAAGGGGAAGAAGAGCAGGGAGTACGCCAGCATGAGAGTACTGCTCATCAAGACCATAGACGATGTGTTCAAAACGGCCCTGCTGTCGCTGAGGGAGGCGACCGATCTGCGGGAAAACATGCAGGTGAGAAACGAAGTACTGCTTAAATGGGGGGGTATTATTCAAAAAGATGTCCTCCGTGCATGATTCAGTAATTTAGTGATCTCTCCCAGGAAAAATTCACATTCTTTACGGTTAGCAATAAGATTCTGTCCCGTGCACAACCCACAAACGTACATCATCCATGCTCCCAACACGACAATTCTCCATAAATATACAAAAGCACGATACAAAACTGTGCATAACAGGATGATAAACCTGATGCAACGAGTAGTAGTAGTAGTAGTAGTAGTAGTAGTAGTAGTAGTAGTTTCATCAGCGCTATGCATCTGATCGTGTCGTGATAACGCTCTGAAGGGGGCGTGGAGAGGAAAGGGAGGGGGAACTCAGAGCCAAAAACAAAACTGACATTTTAATACATTGCTTTAGTCAACATAGCGTTTTCAGAACAATAAAAGTTAACGTGATGATTTAAATATTATGTTATTTTTTGTGTTAGCAGCTAATACGCCATAGAAGTAAAATACCTCCTCTTTAAGCACAACACAGCTCAGCCAGATGAAACATAGAATATTTTTGTGTTTGTTTGTTTAAAGGTGCTTTTTATAGCTTTTCTAGAGGAGACCATACCACCTGCGTGTGTTGATTGATGTTATTGATTTGCCTAGAATGCACCACTATATATGGCATTAAAGTGATCTCTATGGAGACAAGGCCAAGTTACGGGTCAGATTAGTGTGGACATCAGTAGATAAATTAAAGCTAGATGAGTTTAATGTCGTACTGTGGCCTATAGCAAAAAGAAAAATTCAATTCTGTCGACTGGACTAAAGTTTTAGAGTGAAGACGTTTCGCCGCTCAGTTCAGTTCTGGTCAGATTACTGGTGGACACTGCGTTATATCTGTCTGAAGTAACTACACTGAGACTAACACACCTGTTTGTCTCTGTGCCTGAGTCCTATTTTGCATAATCGTTAAGGGTTGCTCTTACACCTATTATGATTCAGACACAGTCCCGCTTCGTGTAGTTCATTAGACCGAGCAAACAAACAAACTGTAAACAAATTGGTGCGTTAGTTTCAGTGTAGTTAGCGCCTCCCTTCAGACAGATATAAGGCAGTGTCCACCAGTGATCTGACCAGAACTGAAGAAGTCTCTTGGATTAGCGGCGAAACATCTTCACTCTAAAACGCTGACAGAATTGAATTTTTCTTTCGTCGTGGATCATACCTGGACGACTGAGGGATTACACATACATCATACTGTGGCACCGCAGGCTAAGATATAACTCCTTTATGCAGACAAGCAGGTGGTGGAGGTCCAGAAAAGTTACATACTGAAAATTAGCATGTTAGCATATTATTATTTTTTATTTTTTAATTGAATAGAAAAAAAAAAAAAAATTGAGCTGGAAAACTGGAGTGTAAAATTCAAAGAGCATTAGAAGAGACAAAAACATTCACTTATTTCTACTTTGAAATGTTCACATTCTTTTATATAAAATCCATACGCCAACTTTTTTATTAGAAAGTATTCATTAAAGTACATAATTGAGTGTACATTCTTTAGCTTTTTTTTAATGTCAGTTGTTCCCATTACATTATCAACCTCTGACCTCTATCGACATCTCATTTCTTGCTAACTGACTAAGAAACTAGCGATAAAGTTTACTGTGCAATAACTGTACAAATTGTAAAGCGTGCATCCTGTGTACACTGGACTGTAGTGACATAATGCAATCACAAAGAGTTACAACTTTTGGTATGAATGAACCTCAAATATAAACTATACAATTTAATTTTAAAATGAACACTATTGCAGTAAAATCATAATTTAATGTCATATGTCTTTGGGGTGTTTTGTAGTATCTATGTGTTGTATTATTTTGATAAATTACAACTTTGAAGTACAGCCCTGAAGGTATTTTACACAGGAGTTATCTCATCTTTGCTCAGCTTGTTTGTAAGTATGAATGGAATGACTTCACCCACTCCCGAAGCAAAGATGTGACTTTAGAAGCTTAAACTATCAATATATTTCTTTAATCACACATATTTTGTTTTACACACACATTTAGCAGATTTGTAATGGAGCACAGTATCATGTGTTTATTGAAAAAATATGGTTTTCAGATGAGATCACAACATTCTATAGGCCAATAATATTTAATACTGATGGAGGCAGTTATTATTATTATTGCTAAACTGCAGATTGTTGTTGTAATAAAGTTCTTCGGTTTAGTCGATTGTAGAACTTGTCAGCTTCAACACTTGTACATTTAACTTTTGAATATTTCATGGCAAAGTACAAAGTAATCAGCTGGGAGGAAAGTTGGGATCATGACTTCACATTGTAGAATCCGAAAACCACCAGCTGATACTTTGCAGTGACATCATGCTGGGAGTGTTCTGTATTTATGTTTATGGGCGAATGTTCAGCAGTTACCATGGTGACACAATGCAGACGTTAGAGAACACTGCCAAAAAAATGTCTGAAAAAATGATTTAAATAGCATATTTTCAGGAGCCTGTGATCAATATGAGCATGCATGGTTCTGTTTAGATGTTTGATTTCCAACAAAAAGATGAGAGTGACTCACTGGAAAAAATGCTGGCTAATGCTAGCTAGCTTGTGTTATGTGAGAGGGACCTGTTTAACAGCACAAATCAGCTATTTTGTCATAATTCCTTCTAGGTCACTTGTTTATGGTTGGATTGTGTTAAAACAAAGCTCAAATTAAAGTCTAATTTGAGTCACAGAGCTTCAGACAGAGCAGTGCATCCAGCTAGCATCACACCCCCAGGGGAAAGTTGACGACAGCAGCTGCAAAGTATCAATTTCCAGACCTCATATCCACGGGACAGACATCAGGCTCAGATATATGAAACGATTCTTCAGACTAACACTGCTGTCTCCTGCCGCAGAACGCCTTGGTCTCCTTCAAAGAGCTGTGTGGGCTGTCGGCGGTGGCTAACCTGAAGCAGTGCCTGTTAGCCCTGTGCCCGCGCCTCACCGGGCCCGACGGAACGCCCCTGCTCCTCTTCAACCTGTCGGACCAGTACCCCAGCCTGGAGCCTCAGGGCCTGCTGCCCGACGTGCTCCGGAAGGTGGTCAGCTCTTACGAAATGGTCAGTCTGTCCTCTACCCACACAGCTAACACGATCTCTGTGCACTCATGATTCATGTGTGCGTCAAAGTTGTTTGGATAAGGCAGAGTAATGTGATGATTCGTGGGTTGGAAGCTATGTCAGCGATCTTCTGGGAACATGACAATTAAGCAAATAAAATCAAAATATGATGTTGTTTGAATGGGGAAAGGACCGAGCTAAAACCTTCAAATCAGGATGGAATTATTTGCTTGAAAACTGTGAAAGTTGAATTAGAGAAAAAAGCATGTCTACTTTCCCCTGTCCACACCTCCCGTTGGTCATTGCAGAGTCAAGAGTCTAATTTCAGTTTTTCTGACCAGTGTGTGATTGTGATGAGATTTAAATAAAGGTGCACTATGGAACTTTTATGCTGCAGTTGCATATCACTAGCATAAACGTTCCGTAGTTCCATAGACAGTGGCCCCCATGACCCGGGCCCTGGATAAGTGGAAGAAAATGGATAGATGAATGGATGCGTGTCTCCATTAAACAAAATCTGTCAGTCGGAATGGAATAGATCTGTTGTTACTGTGCCTAATGTGTTCCACGGTATGGCATTATCGTTTTATTTCTTCTAACGATATTAGCCGTGATAATAATGTATAGTGGATTTTATCAAGAAGGCATGGAATACTTTTTTGATTTTGGCTTTTGAGAATATTACTTTGCTAAGAGTAAACTACAAGCATCTGCTGACTTTTAAAAATGGCACTGTCTGTTTTTGTAAATGAACTCTTCATATCTTCTTGGGAAACATGTTTTGTTACAGTCAGTGACCTGCTACTCGGCCTATTGGGGGCCGTCTTGCTTTTCCCCATGGATATAAACAAGTTAAAAAGTCATGATTCTGTTCAGGGTGCGCATTTTAAACCGGGATTCAAATCTGAACTTATGAATTCATCCAAAAAACACAAATATTAGGGCATGTGTAGACGTCTGAACTGTTGGCAATAGTACATTTTATTACCTCATCATTCCAGTAAATACAAGAACAAGCAGACTCCTTTCTCCGTCACCAACCCTCTCATCAATACCGTGTTTTGTCTGTGACTGAAGCTGTACAAACTCTCAGTTATGATCTCTGACAGTTGTGGCGTTCATTAGACATATCTTGTTGTGCACAGCAGAGCACACAGTCTGCTAACAAAATCCATTTCAAATTGACTTAAATGTCCCGAACGTTACCGTGACAGGGACAGAATTCGCCAACCAAAACAAACAAGTTTCAAGTCAAATAAATCCCAAAATAACTCACCATTTTCATCAATATTCAGAGGCTTTGTGTGGCTTGGACATTGAGTGACTGAATCGATGGCCTATTTGAAGCAGAGATGCTCTAATATGAATATTTAGAATAATTATAGGCCCTGTACATGATTCTTCACATGTATTTGAGCAAAATGTGTCTTGCCTCAGTACAGATTTATTACGTTAGCAGCTCTTCAGGTCAAAATAATCAGCTGTGGACTGTTTGCATCTAATTCTGTTATATTATATTGTCCAAGAATCAGGAGGTGTGCGTCAGCATGTTAGTTGTTGTTAGCTTCACCGTCATAGCAAATCTCCACTCTGACCTCTGAAAGTTGTAAAAAGTGCTTATAAACTCATCATGGTGAGTAATTAGGATGCTTTTCACGTTTTTAAGACAGTAGAAATAATTTTTATGGACTTTTCTTTCAATATTAATTTTAACATTTTTAAAAAGCATGAGAAAATAATCCAAAAAATTTGGGTAAAAAAAAAACATGTTATTTTTATTAAATGGACTATTGAATTTTGATATTTTTATTTATTTCAGATTTTTTTTTTTATGAAATCCATCACACCATTTGTTTTATTCTTTATTGTAAATATGACTAACACTGACCTCCCGATAAATTCAGTAAATCTAGTAACACATTTGTGAGTTTCATAACCTGTAGTGTTGTATTGTCTCACTCACTTTGTTTACGTGCACAGGGAACTCCAAGTACGCTAAACATCCACATTCAAACCGTCTTCGCCCCAAAACCTGTCAGACCACTCTCGTCCCAGTCCACAGCAGCTCAAAGAAGTCAACAGGTGTAAACAGGGGGCCATGAGACGTTTAGGAGCCCTGAGTAAGTTAGCATTGGCACTAAAATGTTGCAGCTATAACCGCTAATAAAAAAACGGCTATCACACATATAACCGGCGTCTGTAGCTCAGTTGGTAGAACGTTTCTCCACTGATGCGAAGGCCGACCGTTCAAATCCCTCTCTCGACATGAACATCAAAGGTTGACCTGTCAGATCCACTGACCCACAGGTCGGTGGGGCAATTCCAGTTTCTGCAAATGAATGCTGTTATTGTGTCTTTGTACACTGGTGTGTGAGTGGCTCCTTCATGTAAAGTGCCATTTTCTAAATATGTGACCATTTGACCACCTTTTTGCAGAAATAAGATAAGCAGATAAGGAGCTGCGTCACTCACAAGTTATGTGCTCTCTGCAGCACAAATAAACACACTGAAGCTCTGGTAGTTTTGACTTTAGTGTGAGGAACCTAAACAAAACAACACTTGCTCCGTGAATAGTCAAGGTACACATCCAGACACATGTCTGACATTTTCCTGACTGTTACTTACCTTGTGCAGTTGAATGCCTCTTCTTGTCTGAGCCTAATGTAAATCATAGCTACATTAGGGTTGTCAAAAATATCGAAAATCAATACAGTTTTCCCTATAGGCGAAATCCGCTAAGTATCAGCTTTATTTTTTACATTTATTCTATATGTTTTTGGCTGTAAACCCCCTCACCACACACTTTATACACTTTTCTCACACAGGCATTAACATTTTCTCACATTTCTCTTTTCTTTAAACACTCTCAAAGTTCAAACCTTTGTAGATATAATAGATTAAAAAAAGATAAAAAAAAAAAAAAGATTATAGATAAAAAAAAAAAAAAAAAAAGTACAGTGTTATAGAATGAAACCAAAGATCAAGGCCTGTTTTCAGGCCTAAATATTTGTTTGAGAAATAAAAATATAAATGTTTTCTTGGACTGTAAATAAAAATGACAGCTTTTAGAAATATTGCAACAAATTTAATTGCTCAACCTATAAGGTTGGACAACATAAGAAATGATTAATAGTGACTCATGTGTATGTCACACTTCCTCTGGCCTCGCCTCTTCATCCTGGCGCCGCTGAAGCCCTTGATGCAGGTGACTTTTTCTGAGTGCAAACATACAGCACTTCAGAGTCACACTGCGATCCAACATTTATGTAAATTTGTCTGAACACATTCTGTACTGAACAGGAGACACGGCACGGAGGAGACTGATGGACAATGGTCTACAGTCCAACAGCCAATCAGGGCGCACAACACAATGCACGTTCATTCTCTGTAAAAAAAAAAGCATGTACAACTGCACTAAAAAGATCCGAGAAACAGTGAGACCACGGAAGATAAACCGTGATATAGTGAAGGACAACTGTACTAATTGATAATAAAACTAGTATCGAAACTGGAGACTCATTTTAGCAAGTATCGATAGTAAAAAAAGGACCTATTGGGACCTGGGAGACTCACACCTCAATCGTAGTTCCCTGGTTTACATGCATTTTGTTAAATCAGTTTAAATTGGATTAGGCCAGTTGTCCGTTTTTCCTGGCGTGAACGTAAACGTATCAAGCGAGAGCCCCAGCCTGCACGGGGTTAAGCTGACCCCGTCCCCCCGCTCCATCCCATCAGAGGAGGCGGTAATCAGGCCCGATGGAGACCAGCCCGTCACATCCAGATGGACCAGATTAGCGCTGCGCAAGTTTACACAGAAATCTAATTGAGATGAAGATTAGATTTGCAATTTATGTTTTAATTGTAAGATTCTGTTCAAAGTGCTCATTTCAAACACATCCTGAGAAGCGCTAACGTTTGAGAAAAGACAGGAATATTAACAGATGGACTAGTTTAGGAATCGCAAGCATTTCAGAACATGTTTGTTGTTTAGAGTTATTATATTATCTAAACAATTGCAGTCTTTGTGATGGGTTGTATGCACAATAGCGCCAAAACTCTCACTGTTAGCGTCACTACTTCCTGTCCAGTTGTATCTCTACGAGGTCTTTGCCGAGTCAGGCTAAAATGAATAAATATTTAAAGATCAGGCAGTAGACAAGGAGCTGCGGGTGGATGTCACTTTTGTGTTTAGAAAGAGGGATGTTTGTGTCTCAGTGCTAACGCTAATGGTGATTTCGAGGCATAATGAATATTAAAAGAAAGCCACAAACTGAAGTATCCTACATATAAAGATAATTTGGTAGTCTTTGTTCTAATTAAATAAACGAAATGTGTTTATTTTGACGTAAATTTCAGACTATAGAGCGCATTTGAATATAAGCTGCATGTTACAAATATGTTGTAACATGAGATATTTACACAGAAAGACGGTACACGGAAGTTTTTTGAATGCTTTTATTTAAACTGTGCCTGAAAATCGGCAGTACGGCACCAGAACGCCATCAACACGGAATGAACGTACCTGCATGTTTAAGAAAATAAAACAGCACCAACACGAGCCATCTGCTTTTATCACTTCTGAAAGCTTTTATCGTCTTTTTACATTGACTAAGTTCTTCCCGCTGCTGCCTCCAACGTCACACCATTGATTCGTTGATGCCAAACCTACATGCAGTGGCTCTATTTCCTTCTTTGATGCCAGATCCATTGCCTTTAACTTAAAACTGTATTATATACATTTTTTCGTGTGTGTTCCATGATGAGGGCGTGTGCATGATGTGGAAAATGACAGTTCAAAATCAAAACTAGTGTGTTCTTCAGCGCATAACCTTTCCCCACGTCTGTCTCACGTTTGCATTTACTTAGAGTTTGCCATTTGCCAGTAAAAATCTTGTATAGACTGCAGGGTTCAAAGCGTGGGAAAGAAAATAGCAGTTTATAAAATTTATGATATGTTTTCCAATTTTAATAAAAGTGACTGTTTTTTTTATTTATTTATTTAGTTATTTATTTTTATTTTTTATTTATTTATTTATTTATTTTTTAATTTTATTTATTTATTTTTATTTTTTTTAAATAAAAGTGACTGTTAGCGTTTAGACACAGTGAGCGAGTTAGCATGTTGCCTTTTATTGCGCAGCTCAACCTGTGATTTGACAAACTAGGGTTATCAAAAATCTACTGTGTATAAGCAGGATGGAATCTGACCTTTCCTCACTGGCCTTAGTCCTGGTTTAGTCCTGATTTAAACCTACTTCAGCTCAGTTTCAGACCTTGACGTTGACTTAAGGTGAATGATTTGGTGAATAGGATTCGGTTCAAAGTTCACATTTGAAACACATCCAGAAGAACTGACAAAAATACTGAAATGTGAACTAACAAACTAATACAAGAATCACATTTCAGAACACGTTTGTGCAGATCTAAACTACACGGTCTGGTACCTTTGCAATTTTCTATTTGAGATTAATCTTGCAACCCTAGTGTTGATCAAATTTTTACTGGTTTAGACCAAGTTAAGAATCTGATCTCAACATGATTTAATATGATTCAATGACGCTGCTACTCTGCTGGTGAACAAGTCTCTCCATGATCTCCAAGTCTCTCCATCTCTGACATGTTAGTGCCGTATGAACCATCTCGCTCTCTGAGGACTTCAGGGACCCGCTCCTGCTGCATTTCAGTTTTATGCAGCGTCCTCCTGAAGACGTGAGACAGGCCTCTACTTTGACAATGTTTAAATCCAAGCTCCAGGTTCTCTTTAGCTGCATATGACAGGAAGGTTTTTATTCTACACTCTTTTTATGATGATTATTTGCGTTTAATTATGTTTTGAATTGTTGTATTGTGATTTTGATATCTTTCTTATTCTGGAAAACACTTTGAAATTCTTAATGCACAAATTGGGCAATACAAATAAACTCACTTGCTCCTGACTTGCCTATTTTAGAAGTGGCGTAGTCTGAGTTTAGACCAGGTTTGGGTCTTTGGTCCTAGTATTTTGATGCAGTTGATGTCATCATTTTTCAACTGCATGAACGTTAAGCTTCCAGTTCTTATGGTTCCAGTGCAGAGAAAATCATGTATTGCTGCATGATTAACCATAATTGAATCAGAATCGCAGTTTGAACGGACAAAATTAGCAAATTAGCATTTTTTGCCATTGTTTCCTCAACAAACAACAAAATTTCCTGTCTTATTCTGCATAAAAAACGCTAACCCTGTACTTTAGATCTGTACAAACATGTTCTGAAATGTCTCTGTGTGTCAGATGCCCTCCCTGTGTCTCCATGTGGTCTTATTCTGCGTAAAAACTGCTAACCCTGTACTTTAGATCTCTACAAACATGCTCTGAAATGTGATTCTTGCATTGATTTGTCATATTTCAGTCTTTTAGTAAGTTCTTCTTTGCACAAAATCCATATTCAAAATCTGATCCAACCCTATCACGTATGCAGAGACAATTAGCGTCTCATTAGTAGGTCCGCACCCCAGGCTTGGTCTACCCCGGGTCGGGTACTGCAGGGACCCAGAGCGGGGTGGGCCACGCAGAAAGTAGGTCCTCCTGGCTCGAGCAGAACAGAGGCTGGCTCTGTAGCTCTGGTTTTCTAACTGCACTTGAAAGCAGCATCGTCTCAGCGGAGGTCATTGGCCGATTCCTCTGGCTCTGGCAAACACAGCAATTAAACTGAATGCGATGAGCGGATAAATATATGATAATACATACAGTACATGGCCTAGTTATATAATAGGGGAAGAACAGTTTCAGGGGGTATTTTCAGGCAAGACAAATGTGATTTCTCTCTGTGTATTCATGATACTTCTGGGACAATAAACAATACTATCCTTTATGGAGAGGGTCAAGTATTATATGACGTTGGAGCTCGGTTTGGTCCTGATTAAGACTCGGTTTAAGTCTTGAGTTAGTCCTGATCTAGTGTGTGTGTGTGTGTGTGGAACTGTGAATGTGCCGTGAATAGCCTTGGTGATTGTTGATTATAATAAACAACACTCTTTCTTTAGACAATTGAATGTGATGTTCAGCGTTAAATGGCAGTAGTTTTGTTTATATTCTCATGTGGCCTTATATCTGTGTAATCCCTCAGTGTCCAGGAGGTTCATAGTGGTCCACGGGTGTATACTAGTCTATGTGTCTTATACTTGTGAAAGATACAGCTCAATCATTCTAAATCTATTCAGAAAAGGTTAATTTTTGTTCTGTGTATGGGACTTTTTAAGTATCGATACCTGCGCAAATATGTATCTAGTTTCTGTATAGTTTTATTATTGATTAGCACCAGATTGGATGTTTTTTGTTTGTTTTTTAATTTGTATTTTTTTATATGTATTATTTTTTTTTTTTAGAAAGATAGAAGAAGAAAAAATCTACAATCAATAACCAATACTTAAACTAGCATCAAAACAAAGTATTAATTTTGTTTAGTTTAGTTCCTCCTGTATTTGTCAGGGACCGTGCACAAATGCAATAATCAATCAGTCATTATTTAAGATGATTTATACTACATTTTGCTACTTCTACTTTCCATCTGCAGTTCCATTTGACAAATATACTAAATAAGACAAACGGACCTTTCCTAATAGTGATCTTAACTATATTATTTACTACAGAACACCACATCAAAACTGGTATCGAGTCTCAAAAATGTTCCTTAGTGTTAAAATTGACTTTGACATGTTTGTATTGTGACATTGGGCTGTACGTTTCCCTGGGCTGATGAGGTCCCTTATCCCGGGTAAACCTTCTCCAGTTCAGACTCTCCACATCACAGTTGGCTCCTCTAGTGTGAACAAACCTGTGGAGCTGGAGCAGGTGCATCCTGGGAAGGATCAGCTGCATGGACCTCAGTCTGACCCTTCCAGCTCACTGCTCATGTACACACAGTTCTGTACACACTGTGCTCACATGCTAAACGTGGTATGTATGCAATGCTATTGTGTACAAAGTAAAAGGTTAGGGTTCCATTATTACTACGATGCAATTCCACGATAAAGAAAACTGATGGATGAATTGCTGTAAGAATAAAACAACACTGACTTAAGAGGAGCCATTTGTAGGACTATGTGACACTTTGAGGTGAGAGGTAATGATAATAATTGTTGTACCTGCCAAGTCCAGACTGATAACTCTCTGTTTTAGTTTTTATATAGAGGGATATCAGTCTGGTCTCCATCGCATCTCGAAGGAGCGGAAGAGTTCATCGGTCACCTTTGGAAGATCGTTTTAAATGCCATCGGATTGAAACAGAAAAAAACATGTTTTTAAGTATACTTTTTCAATGTGTTTTCAAAATTACTGTTTAAATCTTCAACACACATATTTCCAAACCCTCACATTCAACAGTCTAAACTCAGAGGGTAAAATTTGCAGTGAAATGTTTCGTCGCAAAAATCCAAGATGCCAAGACATAAGCAATCGATCCTGAGTAAGTGGATCTACTTTAGTAATAACCAGGAAATGCTGCAGAGAACCAATCTGATTGTTCAGAATTAGCCTAATCAAAACCTCATCTCTTTGATTCATTAGCTATTAGCCCCGCCCACACAAGAAAACAGCCAATAGGAAACAGCCTGCCTCTGTCCTCCGCAGTCACAGTCGATTGCTTATGTCTTGGCGTCTTGGGACTTTGCTGCGAGATTTTTCACTGTGAATTTGAATTTCAGGTGTGAACATATTTGTGCTGAATATTTATTTATTTATATATTTATTTAATACATTTTATTTATTTATTTATTTTTAAACACATTGAAAAAGTATACATGGAGTTTAAAAAATGGAAAGTGCATTTAAAATTCAAAATCTGATAAAAAAAAAAATAATGATCTGGTTCATCTGATTTTACTTCCTGGTTGGAAATCGTGAGATCACACTAGGGACTTCCATAACGGTAACCTAGCAACCATGTTTTACAGAGTGCCAAAACTCCTCTAACGTATACAGAGATTATGATGCGACAAATAAAAATACGAGTAAACACCTTTAATTCATTGAAATCATGTTTAAAGTCTCAGAAAACTTGTGTAAACTTTTGGATAGAATTCTCCTTACTGTTGTGTTAATCTCATCGATATAGAACATTCTCAAATATAACTACTTATTTTTGCTTCTTGATCTGTGTACAACTATAATTTATATGTACAACAGGTTTTATCCCACCAAATTAAATCGAGATTAGCGAATCATCATAACCTGCCGTGCGCTCTTTAAGCCTTGTGAGGAGGCGCAGTGGCGTTTCCCGTTTCTGTGGATCGTTCTGTGTTTTCGGGCGCGGGTTCGGCTTATTGTGCAGATGCCATCTCACCAGTTAATCCAGTCTGTGGTTGGAGCTCTTAGCGGTCAATAGATGGTTAACTGACCACAATGCAGTGCAAGAGTGAGCGGAGCAGAGGGGGCAGCGACAGGTCAGAGTCTCGTCTATGAGATTAAGCCACTATTCCTGCAGTGAAGCGAACTGTGGAGTCGTTTTGACAGAGTCGTTTCAGTCAGTTAAAGGCTCTGTATTACACAAAACTGACTCTCGTGAGCTTTAACCCGTGTTATAATGCTGTTACTTCCTCAAAAACTTACTGGAGTTGTGTTTCGGTTCATTCACACATGTTTGAGTCACACTTTATTATTAGTCTGTAACATCTCCAAAGCTCAAAATGCTCTGTTCCACCTTGTGATGTCATGAAGTGGTAGTTTTCAAATTAACAGCTCCTTTTGTTTTTTGTTCAGTAGAGATTACCAAATCCAGGGCTGAAATCATCCAAATGATTCTAGTGAAGGTGTATGAAGTTTAAATACACACTTCCTGTATCACCACATGACATCACAAGGTGGAACAGAGTGTTTTCAGTTTCAAGATCTCAGCCTAAATATGGAGGGTTTGTGTGTTAAACATGTATAAATGAAACAAAACACAACTCCAGGTCTGTTTGTGATGAGGAAACAACATTATAACATAAATCAGACAATAGTGTAATATGGGCCCTTTAAGTCTTTAGCGACATTTCGTTGGATAAACCACGAACCCTCAATTCCAGCTGATGTTTACTTTTTCATTCATAATAAAACTCATAAAGTGATCTTGTTTATTGCTGTATTTTAATCCAGTACGTGTTATTGGGGCATTGCGGTTGCGTCTATGAGTACATCCACATAGATACAGAACATCCCGTGATTACGTAAGGGGAAAAATAGAGGAATAATGCAGCTTCAGGCAGGACGGCTGTGGGGGAAGAGGTATGGAACAGGAGGTTATGTGGTTGTGTGTGCGTTTGTGTGTGTGTGTGTCTGTGTAGATTGGAGGGGGAGGTCAGTACCGGGGCAGAGGGACGCGGACAGGACAACTCTCCTCAGGAAGCACCAACACTATACTCTATTGTCCTACAGGAACACTAATGCGGCAAACATGACGATACTATTCACCCAGCAAACGCAGACGTATGGAGGAGTTGTTTTGTGTTAGACGTGGGTGAAAACAAACAAAAACAAAAGAGGGATGTGTTGATCTGATACTGATATCGGATATGGGGGACAATACTGAAACATTTGCTAGATCAAATATTGGTTGAATAAATAAAACATTTTTTTTTTTTTATTATTTGTCTTGGGCAAATGGACATCTTTTCTCTTTGCATAGCCTAGGCAGCCACAATCAATATCAATCAACACAATGATACAAGAGACAAGGAAAAATAAACAAAAACAGACAAGCAAAACACACAAAAAAAAGAGTACCTCTGATTGCCCATAAAGGAGTGGGAAGAAGAAAACTTATTTAATCCCACTCCCTCTGTTATTATTTCTTAACTTTAGCATACTTTACTTTACAAATAAATAAATGGATATTATAAGACTATTTCCTGTTCAGAATTGACCCAGAAAGTCTCATAATGTTCAGAATTTTTACTTATACAAAGATGTTCTGTGGTCGCTAGATGGATAAATAACCGATACATGACACATTTGGATCAGTTTTGTCTTATTTTATATATTTTTTTAAGGCAGGGGTCTCAAACTCAAATCAGCTTGGGGCCACAGGAGGCAGAGTCTGGGTGAGGTAATGGTAATGCCACACTGACATTAAACTTTCATATTGTCCTGCGGGCCACAAAATATCATCTCGCGGGCCGCAATTTGCCCCTAGGCCGCGTGTTTGAGACTTCTGGTTTAAGGGAAATAAATGCTGTTTTCTATCTCAGCACTGGTATTGATTCATATAAGGTATCGATTGATGCTTAAAATAAGTATTGAAATCAGTATCGGGACTGGAAAACCTTTAAGTCTTAATCTTCATCGTGACATCCAAAGTTAATAAGTAGGATGTTGCCTTACTGAAATTTCTAACTCGATTTTGATATTAAGGAATAGACTCGATGCACGATACCGATTCTGATACCACAATCATAATATAAAATACTCTTTAATTAGATTTTACTTTGTGCCAACAGAACAGACATTTAAACGTTTAAAATATTGGCAGCTGTAGAGTGAACACATGGCATGTTTTGTGTGGGAGCTGAGGGCGCACATGTGAAGCCTGTGCTGATGAATTACACGTATGTATAGATTTTTCTTAATTAGTCATATGTTTACACACGCCATATGCTCCAGACTGTCAAGAGCCCCGTGTCGCTCTAAAGGGTGCAAGTGGCAGGGCTCGCAGACGAGAGATTTATGCTAAGAGGAAATGTAAAGACTTGTGTTTGGTTTCATTCACACATGTTTAACACAAAAAACCTGTATATTTTTGTTCTTTTGTGAAACGGTAGTACTACAGGAAGTGCCCCACTGTGTTTTTAAATGATAAAAGAAACAAGTTTGCTGACGTTTGTTTTAGAAAACTGGGGACCTGACGCCGCAACAAACTACCGAGCCGCAGATTTTTTTCTTTTCATTTGTACCAAAATGAGTACAACGCTTCTGAATCCTATGTGTACGACAGATTAAGAAAATAAAACTTGATAACGAAGTGCGTACGTCACAGTGGGTGTGCACAGGTGGCAGTGGAAACGGGGGCAGATCGGCAAAAAGGCGTCGTGAAAATAAGCGATTAAGGAAAAGATCAAACGCGAATCACTCCAAATACAACTTCGAGGGTAAATGAGAAGAGGAAACAACTATAACACAGTTAAAAGCTCTGAAAAGTCGATTTTTGCAGAATACGCCTGCTTTAAACTCGTGTATCTCCATAGAGACGAGCAAGTGACGATATTTATAATGAAATTGTTCTGTAGAGGAAGACAGGCTCGATGGCCCTTCCGAGTATAAACAATCTATTCAGCGCATAATTGAATCTGGACAATGAGCACCCGACTGAAACATCTGTAATTAAATCTTAAAGGTGCATTATGTCACTTTTCTGGTGCAGGGTTCCCTCTGTCTCCACGGAGATGTACATGTTTTTGCTGTAATGTTTTATAGAATGATGCAATTCATTAAAAGTCTTTTGCGTTTACTCAATTACAGGTGTTTTTATTGCTACAAAATACCTTAAAAAATGTGCGTTCTTACTGTGAGCGGGATCGCCTGTCCGTAGATCTGACCTGTGTCTTGGTCTGATAGCGCCATCTGTTTGCAAATAGTTATTTAGCCCAATACAATTTCAATCTAAGTTTATTTGAGTCTGGGACACGTCTGGGGCCCATCAGTATTCATCGTGGTGACATTTTCCTTGTACTAGTAGAACATTTTCCTTATTTTTCTGTTCTACGATGAGTTTTGAGCTGTAGAAGATTGAATTATAAACGTGTATGACTCATTATAGACACAAACTAACTACTTAAGTGTTGCATTTGGCTGTTGATTTATTGCAGCTCATATTTTTTAACAACTTTGTAGATTTAGAATTGTTTTTTGGGCATAATTTGGCTTTATGGTTTGGTTTCAATGTCATCGTTAATCGCCTATATTTAATTCAGCAATATATATATCGCTGGAAATGAAAACAGACTGTTTACGAGTATCACATGTGCCGTAGAAAATAGCGTGTGTCATTTTGTGTCTTTGTGTTACACAGTCGACTGACATAAGTGTTTGTTTATCATGTCTCGTGTGTTAGTTTTATCTTTTTGTGCGATTGTCACGTGCTGTACAGTTTTCCGTTGGTCTTTTTTTTTTGTCTTTCCTGAAAAACGTGAATAAATGACTTAGGAGCATAGACTGTATAAAGAAGTGGACTAAGTGAGTGCGATGTCACCCATAACTATGTCCGTTTATATATATACAGTCTATGCTTTGGACGTTATTTTAGGAGGGAGTTGATAGCGCGTCGGATGCTATCGTCGCTGAAAGACTCGCGGTTGCGGACTTTCCATTACCGTAACTCCGCAACCAACTGCGCTCTCATGTAAATTCAAACGGCATCTCAAAGCAGAGGCATGAGGCTCTTTAAATATGTTACTGTCATTACGCTAATGTGCTTACGTTCTCCCTCGAAGACGACGAATCAGGGCGCCGAGATTCTCCCATCCAGTTATTTGATGCCTAAAAGGAAAAATAAGGATGGATAGAGGTGTAAAATAGAGGTAGTTGTGTGAAAAAAGGTAAACGTACATGCTGATACTTCCTTTAACATGATTTTTATGGCTAAAAAAATAAAAAAAAGTTTATAACGTGCACAGTTCTTAGAGCCCAATGCCTCTGCTTTGAGATGCCGTTTGAATTTACATAACAACACAATTGGTTGCGGCGTTACGGTAATGGAAAGTCCGCAACCTCGAGTCTATCGGCGGTGATAGCATTCGACGCTTTAGGGTTAAAGTTCTTGACATGTTCACAATCTGCTCTGAGAACTAACTCTTGAAATGCAATCTTGAAACTATTCTGTTTGTATCTGTGTGGTGCATAACTACATTGGAATAACCGGAGTGTTTGCGTTTGTCCTTGCTCCTCTCCGCACTCGTCCTTCCCTCCTCTACCTCTCCACAGCCCAAAGGAGCAGCTCGCCTCTGCTCCTCCGCGGGGGTCACACTATTTTTAGGCACAATTAAACCTAAGCACCTTGGCGGACATGTTTTTTTTTTTTTCTCCCCCCGTTCAGAGGCAAAGATCCAACCCTGCTCTGTAATTGCCGTGCTCCTCTCTGTCATTTGGACCCACCCACTCTAATGACACGTTGTCCTTGCGGTTGAGGGCACCGGGCTCCAGATGCATCGTGGGTAACCAGTTCATCTGATGGAGAGTTGATGAATAAAATGTGCGTTTTGTTTTTTTGTGCTGTTCACAGATGATCCAGACCAGCAGGGCGGTGATAGAGAGCGCAGAGGCAGTGTACGACAGAATACTGCACATACAGAAAACAGGTATGGTCACGCCCGGGAAAGTTACTTCAAATGCGGTGTATTAGTTGGGGGAAACCATGTATTAGCTCACATAGTGGTGACATGGACATAGATCTGAACAGTCCCGCCCACTTCAAAGTCCGCTCCAGTTCTGTAAATCAGTTTTCCATTCATTTTTCATTCAGTTTGAAGGCACTAGGTTTTGATTCTGATTGTTTAGAATCCAGAGAACCCAATGGAGATAAGTGGTGATATATAGGGCCGATTATGATTATTTTCCCCAATATATATATTTCTTTTTATTATATATTTACTACAAACTCCCCCACAGCCCTTTTAACCACAAATCTATAGAAGAGTCGTGTAGATATGTTGTATTGCTTTATGTTTTCTTGTCTAAGTGTTCAAAATTAAACTATCAGCCCAATATATAACCCATATATTGGTCTAACTCTATCTATAAGTTGGTTATTTTAAGTCTAATGTACAGTGGCCCCTTGTTTGTCGCGGGGGTTACGTTCTAAAAATAACCCGCAAAGTAGTTAGCTTTATTTTTTACAATTATTCTATATGTTTTGCAGCTGTAAAACCCCCTCACCACACACTTTATACACTTTTCTCACACAGGCATTAACAGTTTCTCACGTTTCTCTCTTGTTTAAACTCTCTCAAAGTTCAAACCTTCGTAGGCGTCTTTGTCGGTGCAGAACGTTTCATCGACATTGTGGGTTTGGTCGAGGAGAAAACAAATTGCAAAACATACAGCACTTCAGAGTCACACTGCGATCCAACGTTTATGTGAATTTGTCTGAACACATTCTGTACTGTACAGGAGACACGGCACGGAGGAGACTGATGGACAATGGTCTACAGTCCCTCAGCCAATCAGGACGCAGGACACAATGCACGATCGTACGCTGGAAAAAAATCATGGAAAACTGCACTAAACAAATCGACGAAACAGTGAGACCGGGAAAGGTGAACCACGATATAGTGAGGGACAACTGTATACATAAAATTATAGGTCTTGTGGTCATTTTTTTGGAAAGTCTATGAGAAAAATGAATGGGAAATTTACTTCCAGAACCAGGGTCACTGTTGAGCTCCATATCTTTAGAATAATACGCCCATGGACCACTGTGGAACCGACCTGGACTCTGAGTGATTACACAGATATAAGGCCACATGGTAATATAAAAGAAAGTACTGTGATTTTACAGTTTATTTGTACAGATCTAAACTACTAATTAGCAGTTTTTATACAGAATAAGGCAGGACATTGTGTTTGTGGAGGAAATTTTTACACTTCCAAAACTGCAGCCTTTGCAATTTGCTAATTACGTCTGTTCATATTTCGATTTGAGTGCGATTAATCTTGCGTTCCTATGATATATCCCCTCGATGCCGTTCTGGTCAGCTGCCTCGTGTTTATTAGACAGACTTGTTCTGCACGGTGGGTTGGAGAAGGTTCAGAAGCTCCATGTGAAAGCCCCATGTGGAAGCAGGCTGTGGCAGATGGCGGGCTGATGGACGCAAGGATTGATCTGTTTCTATGGACACTGCACAGTCCCAGAGGAGCATGTTACGTGAGCGCGGTTCTGAGCTAAAGTGGGTCAGAACAGTTAGCATGAGGCTCCAGCAGAATCAGCGGTACACGGGAGAGAGAGGGTGGGCTGGGAGCATGGACTGTATTTATAAATGGACATAGCTAACCCGCTAGCCGCCGCGTTCCAAATAAGAAGTGAGCATGGGTGTGATTTGGCTCCGTTGGCTTTGGCTCCAATTCACTTTCTACGGAAAAATCATCACTCCTCTCTCTGTAACTGCTGCTGCCAGGCTTTTTATTATGGGCTTAAAATGTTCGTTTTACATGATCCTGGTATTTTTATCTAGCTATTTTGTCCATAAATCAAGATATGAATATTAATAACAGGCAAATCAGGTGCTAGCATTTGCAACACGTTAATAGACAGCATTGCTAAGCGCCTGTCTCAGCTAAACCAGCGGTGTGGGCGGAAAGGGGCATTACCTTCAACACTCTTGCTCCGGATTGGCTCTTTGGTTTCTCTGATACTTGTAGTCAGAATTCCTAGTACAGAACTTGGCTTCAAATTCGCCCCTTGTCGTAACGGCAGGTGCAGGTGCGGACCAAGGAGTGCAGACTCGGGGCAGATTTACGGTGTTTATTTACAGTTCGTGCAGAAACAATAGTCAATAGTTCATTAAAAACACACAAGGAGCGAGGAGCAGGAGGCAAACCAGGCGGTAGTGTAGAGCGGGAGCAGGGAAAGCCAGGACCGGAACGAGGACGGGAACGGGAACGGGACCAGGGCAAGCCGAGCAGGGGTAGTCCAGAGCGGGCACGGAGACAGCCAGGGCCGGAGCAAAACAGGACCGGGAACGAGACCAGGGAGGATCGAGCAGGGGTAATCCAGTAATTCCATTAAACTACTTCATAACACTCACAATAAGAATAATGCAAGATAAACATATGTACTACACAACCTCTCCAAAGCTCAAAATGCTCTGTTCCACCTTGTGATGTCATGAAGTGGTAGTTTTCAAGTTAACAGCTACTTTTACCTTTAGTTCAATAGAAGTTGGCAATTCCAGGGCTGAAATTATCCAAATAATTCTAGTGATGGTGTATGGAGCTTAAAAACACAGTGGAGCGCTTCCTGTATTACCACATGACATCACAAGGTGGAACAGAGTGTTTTCGTTTAGAGAGAATAACTCAGCTTAAATAGCAGGATTTGGGGGTTAAACGTGTGTGAATGAAACAAAACACAGCCCCAGGTGTGTTTTTGATAAGGAAACAACATTATAACCTAGATCAGAAAATAGCATAATATGGGCCTTTTAAATGTGTGGAACATTTCTGCGATAACATCTCCATGGAGACAAGCAGGTCCCCACCTCTGATGCCGGTGCAGAACGCTCTGTTTGCTTTTGTTTCACCCATTCATTATTTATTCAAGGTTTGTGCGAGATTAAGGACACGTTGCTATGGGAACAGTGTGTTTAATTGTGCGAGTCATGTGTGCTGTGGAGGTGTCAGAGCGGGGAATCCTGTGTCTCCCTGGGTGTGGCCTTGGCTACCACGGCAACCATAGTACTGAAGGCTTGGAATGTTTTTGTTTTTTCAGTTTTCCTTTCAAAATTATTATATTTGTTTGTGCTTGCTGTGTTGTTTTATATTTTTGGATATTTTTAGAATAATAGAATAATAACAGGGATTCTATTGGGCACAAACCCCTCACTCGAGTACAGTGTGAGGAGTGTGTGTGGGGAGAGTGCACGTGCCCCCCTCACTCCAGTACAGTGTGAGGAGTGTGTGTGGGGAGTGTGCACGTGCCCCCCTCACTCCAGTACAGTGTGAGGAGTGTGTGTGGGGAGTGTGCACGTGCCCCCCTCACTCCAGTACAGTGTGAGGAGTGTGTGTGAGGAGTGTGCACGTGCCCCCCTCACTCCAGTACAGTGTGAGGAGTGTGTGTGAGGAGTGTGCACGTGCCCCCCTCACTCCAATACAGTGTGAGGAGTGTGTGTGAGGAGAGTGCACGTGCCCCCCTCACTCCTCTAGTACAATGTGAGGAGTGTGCATGAGAGTGTGCATGGGCCCTCTCACTTCTCTATTACAGTGTGAGGAGTGTGCATGAGAGCGTGCACGTGGCCCCTCACTCTAGTACAATGTGAGGAGAGTGCATGACGACTGTGCACGTGCCTCTTCACTTCTCTATTACAGTGTGAGGACTGTGCATGAGAGCGTGCACGTGGCCCCTCACTCCAGTACAGTGTGAGGAGTGTGCACGTGCCCCCAGACTTTAGTACAGTGTGAGGAGCGTGCACGTGCCCCCTCACTCCAGTACCGAGTGAGGAGTGTGCATGAGAGCGTGCACGTGCCCTCAGACTTCAGTAAAGCCTGAGGAGAGCGCATGAGAGCGTGGGGCGTGCACGTATGTTCCCGTCTGGCGGCCTCACTCGCGGGTATCCAAGTGAGACGTCTCTGGCTGTTTGGGCTCTCGACAGTCCGTTGCCATGGGAACAGTAACAGTGTATTTAATTGTGCCAGTCATGTGCGCGGCGGAGGTGTCAGAGCGGGGAATCCTGCACACGAGCTTCTGTTACTCACAAAAGCTGTCAGGCCTGCTCAGAGCTAACACTACTGTTCTTTTGTCAGGAAGTCTTATTAAAGGCAACGCTATGCTAATCTCATTTTTTTATTTATTTTTTTTACATTGGGTACAACCAGATAATGATGCAGTTTTCTGTTCAAAAACGTACCTGGACTTGTGTTGCGTAACTGTGTTGCATATTTATACAGTTCCTCTTGAGAGCTCATAATGGTTGGGCCAAAAAGCAGAAGGAGGCACGTCTTCATATTTTAAAATGTATTTATTATTTAACAGTGTCACAAAACCAACATCACTCCAGCACCTCTCCAGCTCATTTCTGCTCAAACTCCTGTGCTTTTCTGCATTTTTAGAATAATAGGACTCATGTTTTCTTATCTAACTGTGATCTAATCTGCAAAAACTCTTGAAAAATGTTGATATAACATTAAAATACCGTAAATTTCGGACTACAGAGCGCACCTGATTAAAAGCCGCACCAGCTAAATTTGAAGAGAAAATCAATTTTGTACATATATAAGCCGCACCTGAATAAAAGCCGCAGGTTTTCATATTGTAACATGAGATATTTACACAGAAAGACGGTGCACTGACACGCTTTTTTTTAAACTGTGCCTGAAAATTGGCACCAACACGACAACAACACGGGATGAACACATCTGCAGGTTTATAAAATAAAGCTGCACCAACACGGAAAATCTGCTTTTATTTCCTCTGAAAACTTTTGTCGTCTTTTTACATTGACCAAGTTGGATTCATTGATGTCGAGCTTACGTGCAGTGGCTCTATTTCAGGGGTCGGCAACCCGCGGCTCCGGAGCCGTATGCGCCTCTTTCAGCCTTATACTGCGGCTCTGCGTGGCTGAAGTGTATTTTATTTGTGTTAGCTCTTTTTTGTTGTAGTTTAAATTGGAAGATTATTATGATCTTAAAATAAAATTATATTTTCTTATTTTTCGTTGCTCAAAATAAGCGTCACACTCGGAACAATGTTCAAAACAAACACCGCTCACGTCTCACAGACACAGACACAGACACAGCTCACTGTCCTGCGTAAAGAGCCCTGATTTTCAGACGTTGTGCGCACAGGGGTCAGGAGCAACTTTGGCCCGTCCCTAATGACACACTAATAAGCTCGTCCATAGATGTATCATGGAAATCCTGCTGGAAATCGCCACAGAAATCTATTTGATGTAGTAGCAAGTTTATTATCTGCTCTTGTCTCCGCGGTGACGTTTCACATATAACACATCAGACATGTCGCACAAAAGTAGAGCCACAAGCGAGTGAAAATGAGCCAAAACAAAAGTCTTTGGAGAGCTTTTAACAAAGGGGAAAAGGACAACTGAGGAGCCAGAAGAGGAGACTACGACCTCCAAGAAAAAGAAAGATAAATTTAACAGACAATGCCTACTTAAAACCTGGGTTTGTCGCTGCAGGTGACTCACGCGCACAGTCCGCTCTACGTAACATACGGGAAAAGCAAATAAGGCAATGAAACCTTCAAAACTGCTTTGGCACATGGAGAATAAGCACCTGGGATTAAACGATACGCCTTTAGAGTTTTTGAAAGAAACTGCGGAGCAGAGTAGACATAATCACATAATCAGCGCAGGGCTCCCTCTGATGCAGCGGTTTGGTGAGTTGTATTTTTTTAATGCACTTAAGTTGTTTTTGCCATATTTATCTGCCACGTGTAGAAGGCTTGTCCGTGAAAATAAAACCCAGGGGCCGTTATCCAGTAAAAAATCCATAAATAAGCCGCACTGCTGTACAAGCCGCAGGGTTCAAAGCGGGGAAAAAAAGTAGCGGCTTATAATCCGAAATTTACGGTACATGTCAAGTTGCCAGATTATGACGTTACAAATCTGTCTCTCTGCTCAGTTTTTTGTCATTTTCTGGAGGCGGATGCACATCACCTGCACGATTCCATTGAAACAGAAACTTAAAGCCATATTTCGGAACATCTCCATGCAAACAGATACATTTTTTTGATATCTCCATGCCAGATAAGAGTCAGGTTTGTGGATATGCAAGCCCGCTCACAATAACAACAATAAACCATCCATAATGAAAAAAGATGATTTAATTTTGTTCGTTTGCTTGTTCGTTGGCTACAAAAAAGGTTTCGTGCTGTGGTTTTAATTGCATGATCAAAAAATGGGTACTGGCTTTTGAAGTGGCTGCACGTTTGCGTTTCCTTCCTTGTAGATTTGTAGAGATCGCAGTCACAGTTTTGCTTTCTGAAAAATACTAGAACATTCTGTGTAGGAAACGGGGCGAGCCCATTGTGTGTGACTCATTCAGGCTGGACCCTTTAGACAGCGGTGTGCCTCTAGATAGCAATGAGCGTGAGTCTTAGTCAACTAATCATTTAATTTAGTTTAGAAGGATTTATATGGGACCACAGCAGAAAGGAGAAGAGAGTGAGTGAACGAGTGTTAGCTGAAGATTTGGTACTGTTTGGTGTAAAAAGTCAGATTTAACTCATGATTTATAAAAATGCATTGTTTCTTAGCACTTTTTTCTGCATAAATAGTTGGTTTTTTTGCAAACTCCCCCTGCAGGTGTAGTTTTGTAAGTGCAGTTTGGGTCAGCTACATAGATATACGTAATAGCTTTGAGAGCTTTTGCCACGCCCCCTTTTTCGTCGACCAATCGATTGTCGAAGGATGCAGGCAACGCTAACGAGAGACGCATGTGAGGCTCATTCTGTTTTCTGATTGGATAATCGTCTTGAGAACCTAAGCATCAAATTATAGCACGCAACTTGTCCGTCATGTCCAATGTTTTTTGTAATTAACAATTAAATCAGCTTAAAATTGTTATCAGTAAGAGCTATATTTGATTTGAACATGTTACCTCATACGTATCTGGGGTCATAGGTCATGTTTATGTAAATCAAAATCAAACACTTAAACAGTTTCTTAAAGAGGGGTTATTATGCAAAATGTACTTTTTTATCGCTTTCTTCCATGTTATAATGTTATTTCCTCATCAAAAACATGTCTGAAGAGGTTTTAGATGTCATCCATGCATGTCTGAGTAATCTAGTGATCTCTATTCTCTATTTAAACCCTCCTTACTGTAAGATTCTGTCCAAAGCTCCACCCACAAACCTACGTCAACCATGCTCCTACACAATTATTCTTCATAAATATACAAAAACGTCATACAAAACAATACACTACAACTTCACAAACCTGATCCGATGCGCAGTAGTTTCATTAGCGGGATGTGGGATGATTGTGTTGTGATAGCGATATGAAGGGGGCGTGACACTTGTTGTTTGTTGTTAATACGTTGTTTTTGGCGATTCTAGCATTTTTAAAACAATAAAAAGTACCATGGTGATCTAAATATGTCACGTGTTAGCGGTTAATACCCCATAGAAGTAAAATACCCCGTCGTAGGGCTTTGTCGTTCCTTGTATACATTAGCGATATGATAGTATGTGCGTAGGAAAACCAGGAGAGCCCGTTATGTGTGACTTATTCAGGATGTGCTGGTAGGAGGCAGTGGCTTTAGACGGCGCTGTGCCTTTAGATAGCGCTGTGTGTGGAGACAGCACAGAGTCTCTAGTCTCCGGTGTTATGCGCACTTGTCAGCAGCAGCGCTCTGAGTCACTTCTGATCAGGGCCGCTTCACCTGCAGGGCATCTGGAGTCTGCACGTGTTTCCATGGCGACGGCACAGCACGGCGACAGCAACAGCAGAAGAAGAAGAAGAAGAAGAGAGGATGTGGTTACTGCCAAGTCACAGGATCACAACACAGAGAGAGAGAGAAAGAGACACAGGGAGGAGAAAGAGACACGGGGAGGAGAAAGAGACGCGGGGGGGAGAAAGAGACACGGGGAGGGGAAAGAGACACGGGGAGGGGAAAGAGACACTGGGAGGAGAAAGAGACACTGGGAGGAGAAAGAGACACGGGGAGGAGAAAGAGACACGGGGAGGAGAAAGAGACACGGGGAGGAGAAAGAGACACGGGGAGGAGAAAGAGACACGGGGAGGAGAAAGAGACACAGGGAGGGGAAAGAGACACATGGAGGAGAAAGAGACACAGGGAGGGGAAAAAGAGATACAGGGAGGAGAAAGAGATACGGGGAGGAGAAAGAGACACGGGGAGGAGAAAGAGACACGGGGAGGGGAAAGAGACACGGGGAGGAGAAAGAGACACGGGGAGGAGAAAGAGAAACGGGGAGGAGAAAGAGACACGGGGAGGAGAACGAGACGCGGGGAGGAGAACGAGACGCGGGGAGGGGAAAGAGACACATGGAGGAGAAAGAGACACAGGGAGGGGAAAAAGAGATACAGGGAGGAGAAAGAGATACGGGGAGGAGAAAGAGACACGGGGAGGGGAAAGAGACACGGGGAGGAGAAAGAGACACGGGGAGGAGAAAGAGAAACGGGGAGGAGAAAGAGACACGGGGAGGAGAACGAGACGCGGGGAGGAGAACGAGACGCGGGGAGGAGAAAGACGCGGGGAGGAGAAAGACGCGGGGAGGAGAAAGACGCGGGGAGGAGAAAGAGACGTGGGGAGGAGAAAGAGACACGGGGAGGAGAAAGAGACACGGGGAGGAGAAAGAGACACGGGGAAGAGAAAGAGACACGGGGAGGAGAAAGAGACACGGGGAGGGGAAAGAGACACAGGGAGGAGAAAGAGACACGGGGAGGAGAAAGAGACACAGGGAGGGGAAAAAGAGATACAGGGAGGGGAAAAAGAGATACAGGGAGGGGAAAAAGAGATACGGGGAGGAGAAAGAGACACGGGGAGGAGAAAGAGACACGGGGAGGAGAAAGAGACACGGGGAGGAGAAAGAGACACGGGGAGGAGAAAGAGACACGGGGAGGGGAAAGAGACACGGGGAGGGGAAAGAGAAACAGGGAGGAGAAAGAGACACGGGGAGGGGAAAGAGACACGGGGAGGAGAACGAGACGCGGGGAGGAGAAAGACGCGGGGAGGAGAAAGACGCGGGGAGGGGAAAGACGCGGGGAGGAGAAAGACGCGGGGAGGAGAAAGAGACGTGGGGAGGAGAAAGAGACGTGGGGAGGAGAAAGAGACACGGGGAGGGGAAAGAGACGGGGAGGAGAAAGAGACACGGGGAGGAGAAAGAGACACGGGGAGGAGAAAGAGACACGGGGAGGGGAAAGAGACACGGGGAGGAGAAAGAGATACAGGGAGGAGAAAGAGACACGGAGAGGGGAAAGAGACACATGGAGGAGAAAGAGACACGGGGAGGAGAAAGAGACGCGGGGAGGAGAAAGAGACACGGGGAGGGGAAAGAGACACAGGGAGAGAGAAAGAGACACGGGGAGGAGAAAGAGACACGGGGAGGAGAAAGAGACACGGGGAGGAGAAAGAGACACAGGGAGAGAGAAAGAGACACGGGGAGGAGAAAGAGACACGGGGAGGAGAAAGAGAAACAGGGAGGAGAAAGAGACACGGGGAGGGGAAAGAGACACGGGGAGGAGAAAGAGACACGGGGAGTAGAAAGAGACACGGGGAGTAGAAAGAGACACGGGGTGGAGAAAGAGAAACAGGGAGGAGAAAGAGACACAGGGAGAGAGAAAGAGACACGGGGAGGAGAAAGAGACACGGGAAGGAGAAAGAGACACAGGGAGAGAGAAAGAGACACGGGGAGGAGAAAGAGACACGGGGAGGAGAAAGAGAAACAGGGAGGAGAAAGAGACACGGGGAGGAGAAAGAGACACGGGGAGGAGAAAGAGACACGGGGAGGAGAAAGAGACACGGGGAGGAGAAAGAGACACGGGGAGGAGAAAGAGACACGGGGAGGAGAAAGAGACACAGGGAGGGGAAAGAGACACAGGGAGGAGAAAGAGAGGGGGCAACATGGGGAGAGAGAGAATGACAAAGAAAAAGGAGAGAAGGTAGGCGAAAGAGGATGAAGAGGAATAAGGAAGAGATGGTGAGAGACAGAAAAAGGGAGGTGGGAGGAGTAAAAGACAGGAGGGAATGAGACGGAGGGGAGAGAGAAAGACAAAAGAAGAGAAAGAAAGGGGGTGAAGAGGTTAGAAGAGAGGAAGAGGGAAGAGATAGTGTTGGAGAAAGGGAGCAAGGAGAGAGCAAAAGGGTGAGAGAAGAGGATGAGAAAAAGAGAGGGAAGAGAAAGAGAGAGGGCAAAAACAGAGAGAAAGAAATGGGGAGAGATGAAAGAGAAGGGAAGTTAGAGAGAGAAAGGCGGGGGAAGAGGTGAAAAGAGGGATGAGGTAGCATTGGAGAAAGGATGCAGGGAGAGAGAGCAAAAGGGGGAGAGAAGAGGATGAGAAATAGAGAAGGGGAGAGAAAGAGGGAAGAGAAGGAGAGGAAGAATGGGGGTAAAAGCAGAGAAGAAAGAGAAGCCGGAGAAGAAAGAGAAGATGAGAAGGGTAGATCAAGAGAGGGGAGAGAGGAGAACAGGGTAGAGAGGTCAAAGAGGGAGAAAGTGAAAGAGAGCCCTAGGGAGGAGAGAATAGGGAAGAGAAAGAGGGAGTTAGAAGGTGGTGAGAAAAGAGAGAGAGAGACAAACAAGTGAGCAAGGTGAACATGGTAGAGAGACAAATAGAGAGAAGGGGAATTAAGAAAGGGAGAGGGTTTTCTCCCTCCCTTTCTTTCTCTCTTAAGGAAAGAGAGACTGAGAAAGAGAGAGGGGAAAGGAACGAAAGGGGGGAGCACTGTCTCAACAGTTCTCTTCTTAACTCTTCCTCTGAGTCATGCTCTCAGCCTCTATGTCCATGTACATTTGTGCTTATGTTTTTATCCATGTTTAGTGGACTGAGGAGGGGAGAGTTTTAGTTCAAATATTCTGTGTATCCAGGAGGTTGTTGTGCTCATGTCTCTATTCTTTTTAATAATACTAATACTACTACTACTACTACTACTACTAATAATAATAATAATAATACCGCATTACTCGTATACAAAACTTTTCCAGATGCTCAAAGTCTTTATATTTTTTGCATTTGGAGCAGAGTTACATATTTGGAATTCTGACCGCGAGTATCATAGCGACCAAAGAGCCAATCCGGATCGAGGTAGTTCAAGGAAACGCCCTTTCCCGCACCGCTGGTTTAGCAGGAAGCGGCAGCTTAGCAACGCTGTCAATCAAACCTGTTGCTAACGCTAGCGGGAATGACCTCGGAGAAAGAAGGTGCCTGATTTGTCTGTTATTAATGTTCATATCTTTATTTACGGAGACAATAGTGAAATAAAATCAACAGGATCATGTACAGCGGGTTAATACGAACATTTAAGACCAAAATGACGAGTCTGACAGCAGCAAATACAGAGAGAGGGGCCACAGTTTTTCGATGGAGCCGCCCTTGATCACTTCCTGTTTGGAACGTGGCGGCTAGCGTGTTAGCTATGCCCGTTATACATACAGTCTATGATCAGAATACATTATAATGCAGGTATTCAGTATTCTGTAGCTAAATCCATTCTTCATTAACTCCACACTCAGAGCTGGTAAAGTACTATTGTAGCCACAGCTGCCCTGGGACAGACTGACTTCAGCCCCTCCCACCACCACCACCAATACCAACGCTCATGCACACACAGCTTTCATACTAGGCACTGTGGGTGAAGTGTCTTACCTAAGGACATAACAACAGTTTTTGCCGTTGTCGCTCCACCTGGTACTCACAGCGGTGTCCCATCCGAGCTCTAACCAGGCCCAGTCCTGCTCAGCTTCTGACATCTGACGAGATCAGGCGTTGACGGGGAGGTTTCTTCAGTACTGTCACCACGAGTATACTTTGACAGGCCCACGTCGAGATCAAAGAACTCAGCGTACAGGGGGCATCTTTAAAGACACCGTGCACCATTTTTACTTGTATTTGAGCAAATTGTGTCATGCAGCTCTTGAGATGACTCCACTCTGGTCTCTGAGAGTTTTGAGAAGTTATAAACTCATTGTGGTGAATAATTAGGATGTTCAGAGTGCATAAGGTAAATGAGGAATAACTTTGAACCACTGCGAACCACTTAAAATGAACTACGTTTGTTTTTCATGTTTTTCAGACAGAAAAAATCCAGTGCAGGGCAGTTAATAAAGAGCTGTTAGCATCACTTAACGAACGTTTTGGAAGTTTCTATAAGTTTTAAGGCAGTCTAAATCTTCGTTCTTGCGCTAAATAAAACCAACAGGCACATCTACTGTTAATATTTCACGGTATATAAGCATAAGCAGCGCGTAGTCTGATTTAGCGCAGGTCGAGTGGTGTTAGAACAACAAAGCGTGTTCCTGGTCTGACAGCTGCAGCGCCCTGACGGATGAGCTGGAGATGGATCCTATCAGAACTGAGCCGCTCTGATCTTTGTGAGGAGAATCTGAGAGAATGGGAGATGTAGCGAAGCGTGCGTCACACTCTGATGTGCTGCTCACAAACCAAACACTACGGCAGCGCAACCTCAGGACCGAAAGGACGTTAGGACGTGTTGGATGTGTAGAATTGTTCAAAAGCAAAGTCTGTGTTGCATTCATTCAGTTACACATGTTTTTATCGGTCAAAAAGACACAAAAACATGGATTAGCATTGTGTAAAGTAGTGTGGCCTATCTGTGTCACCGACTTTATGGAGTTAGGTAAGCTTAACGTCATACTGTGGAACTTTCTTGGCGAAGCAATAACATGTCCAGCAGCTTTAGCAATAATTACCAAAAAAGTTTTAAGATTTACTGTGGTAGGTGTAAACATTGATGAACAAAAAAGGTGAGAGTCACTTATGGACAAACTGTCGGTTAACGCTAGCTACTTGTGACTGTAATTTTACGTCGGAGAGACTTGTTTAACAGCATAAATCAGTTCACCTGGTGTAGTTCAGTTCTTTACGATCAGATTGTGCGAAAATAAAGCTCATATAAAGTCTAACGTCAGACAGAGCAGTGGTTTCAGTTAGCATCACACCCCTGGGGAGTGTTGATACCATCAGCTGCAGAGTATCAATATCCAGTCAGTGGAATCTGCACCACAGTTTGAGAAAGATTGAATTTGGAGATGGATGTGGTCTGTGGAGAAAACGCTTGTGATTTATTGATATCGTGGTTAATAATAAAATGTGTGGTTTGTGTCCTCAGCCATGCAGTTCCACGAGAACCTCCATGAGCTGGCGGTGAAGGAGGGGCTGAAGGGACGCAAGCTGCACAAGGCTGTGGAGAGCTTCACCTGGAACATCACCATCCTCAAGGTCAGGAGATAATCCCATGACTCTGAAAATGTGTTCTATTTTTGACACTAAATAAAAGGCATTTACATGTATCCAAACCAATATTATGTGTAAATGTGCCTGTGAATGACTAGGTTGAGGCCCAAATATTGTTCAGAACTTAAATGGACTGTAAGTTCATGACGAAAGTGCAGAAATTTAACTTTACTCTTATTTAAAAGATTTCATAAATGTGAACGTACTGTAGTCAAATATCACAAAATCATTAATCTTGTGTAATATTTATGTTCTCATTTGATGTCCTTGTGATTTACCCGTCCTTGTGTGTTCCCCCAGGGCCAGGCAGACCTTCTGAAACATGCCAAGAGTGAGGTCCAGGAGAACTTAAAGCAGATCCACTACGCAGCTCTGACCTGCAGCCTGACCAAAGGACGACACGACGGAGGAGGCTCACAGTCCGGAGACAACAAGGGCCGTCGAAGTCTGGAGGCCATTCCCGAGAAGGCAACTGCTGAGGAGGAACTGAGTGATGAAGACCTATCAGCCTACTGAACCCCGGAGGACATCTGAGCTAGCACATGGTCTGAACCTTCTTTTGGAGATGACATAAGTGAGGAAGAGCTTTTAACCAGCCTACACTACCAGTCAAAAGTTTGGACACACTTTGTTTCTTTATTACTTACATTGTAGATCCTCACTGAAGACATCAAAACTGTGAATGAGCTCATATGTAAGCGCAAAATAACTCCAAACTTGTTTTAGATATTAGATTTTTTTAAATAGCCACCTTTAGCTCGTATCAGACAAGGCACAGCTGTGAAGGTCATTTCATCATGAAGCTCATCGAGAGAAGGCCAAGGGTGTGCAGCGCTGTCGATAAAGCAAAGTGTGGATACTCTGAGGATTTGAATAGAAAAAAGTGTGTTTAGTAGTTGATTAAAAATATTTAGATTTATTTTTTACCTTTTGCTACATAATTCCATACATCTTGCTTCATATATTTGATGTATTCTGTATTTATCTGAAAAGTAGAAAGTAGCAAATATTTAAAAAAATATATAAATAAATAAAAAAATGAATGAAAAGATGTGTCCAAACTTTTAACTAGTGGTAGTGTAAGTGACAAAATTGTTTGATCCTTCTACAATTAAGTCAGGGAAAGTCCTGGACCTTCTAGAGATGGAATGATCAATGAAAACCTCAAAACTTACTCAACCTTCTGGGGAACATCTAAGTTGTGAACATTCAGAATAAAAGGTGATGTTTGACTCTTCCCGTGGAGATGCCCTAAATGAGGAAGATCTATCAACCTTCTGAACCTTTTGAAGAAGAACCTCTGGAGCGAGGAAGATCTTTGAACCTGCTGAAGCCGATGGAGGAGGAGTGTGGACGACCTCTGAACCTGCTGTTGAAGAATGGTCCTGCTCTAGTTTGACCTGGTCCCACAAACTCAAACTTAACTGCCTTCTGATCAGAACAAATATCACATCATTCAATTTCATTTTTGTTTAATCTTTTTCTTACAACACCTATAATGTTGTCTTAGGTTTTCGATAACTATCTAGAAGGAAACGTTTAACCGTGACACCTCAAAACCACATTTGGATTAGTGTTTGTTTCATTTATTCTAGCTAAGAACTCCTCTGTCTTTTAAAGAACACATATCATGCATTCTTGTAGCTTTAATTCCCTTTTAAACTTGCTTTCGGTCACCCTGGGATCAGTATTTCACATTTTCCAACTTAAAATAATGTCTACGTTGGACGTTTCCAGTGAGGTATTTAGGTGCTGGAGCTCCCTCTACTGTCAACAGTGGGAATGAACAATCAGGAAATAAACAAATCCTGTGACAATTTGACCGCAGAACAATTTGCACGAGTTTATGGACTTAAAAACTGTATACAAGAAGTCTGGAGTTTTACCTATGACGCCATAAAACTGGCAAAATACAAACAAGATGGATCGTAATAGAAAATTTCGAAGCATGATATACTGCTACAGAAATATAATGATAAATGATAATATTGAAACTACTAAACTGCCAAAAAAACCTCCCCATTATTGCAAAGAAAATTAATCAAAACTATAACTTCAGGTACGTTTTGATGAGGGGACAACAGCATGACATGGTTAAAAACTATAAATAAAAAGTACATTTTGTGTAATATGTGTTCTAAGTGTACAACTTCTGATTCATTCCAGTGCATATTTGTTAAGTTTTGTCAAGTTTTTGTTGTCCTGAATGAGTTCTTTGAATGTAACACACCACACTGGACAGAATTTGATGCTTTCCCCCAGTTTAAATCACCCAGAGCTTTGTTCCACCTGTCATGAATTAGAACGGAAAAAGAAAAAGACATTTGCTACATTCAGACAGCTTAAATCTCTGTGTTTAATGCAAAGTCAACATACTTGTCTTGAGTTTACGACGGCACAAACCAGAGCCAGCTGCTGTGTAGAGTAAAAATAGCACTGATTGGATTTACGTCTGTTTGTCATAAGAACAAAGAGATGAAACATTGCCATAAAAAAATGATGGCTGTTATCTGTTTTGGGTATTATTTTGATAAATTTTTGCTGAAATTATTTTAAAACTACTTTCAGTATAAAAAAAAACTGTTAATTGTTTTTTTTTGCTTCACATTCACATCCAGCTCCAATGCAGCTACTGTTTTAGCCTCATTTAAACTGCTTCTTACTCATTGTCAGAAAGGGCCACAGACACAAATGTAACTTGATTATTGCTATGAAAATGTTTAACAGAATGTGTACAGACCACAGACGAGATGAATCGAGAATAAAGAGGATTTTAAGAGGTAAACTGAACTAGGTAAGGTCTAAAATAGGAACTAATCAAGATTCAAACTCGTCTTTAGAGCGGGATTAAACCGAGACTAGAACCAGATTCAAAACAGAACTAAAGCATAATTAATAAAGCAACTGTATGTAAGGTTTAGATTTAAAGTCCTTAATCAGACATGATCTGTGTCTCCACATGGAATACAGTTTAAAATAACAATTTTAATGTTGATTTATTCTTAATAACAAAAACATTGGACGTGATGGACAAGTTGATATTTGATGTTTGTGTTATTTGATATTTAGATGTTTTGTGTTGCCAGTTTTAATGCTGAAATCCAGTTGGTTTAGACCTAAAATGCCTCTCTCTGATCTGAATGGTCACTACCTAAATTCCAGCACCTGCAGACAATTATGAATCAGTGCTAGTGCAGCCTCTGCAGCTCAGTGAGTGAATTCTGGAGGTTCTTTCACATGAGGCCCGTCCATAAACTGAGAATGAGACAAACGTGTGTGTGTCTTTATCTGCAGGTTAAGGCTCTAGACACACATGTTCAGTTGGGATTGTAGCACCTTTGTTAAAACTGTAAGAGCACAGGCTAAATACAGTTCATATAAACCAGATTAAAAAATGATTACAAATTTCTCAAAAATAAATAATGATTAGTTTAGAAATACATGGTTCATATTTTATTTTATGTGCAAATGTATTTAATGCTTTGATCAGCTGGTGTGGAGCAAAAATAATGACACACTCTATACGCCGAGCTTTAAGAGAAGTTTTAATGCTTTTTATTACAAAACTCATTATGATCAGCATCAAATCAATATTGTGTTGTGTTGCCATAGCATTACTTGGCATCTGATCAAAACAAAAATCACTTGTCCCCCAGTTTATCTGTGCAAGTCAGGGCAAAAATAAGACTAAACCAGGTTTGAAACAGAACTAAACCAGGACTAAGCAGACTGTCCACTCTTCATGGGGGACCTTACATGGCTCTGGAGCAGGACCAAGGCTGGACTGTCATAAGAGATTTCTCCAAAGCACAATTATCTTTCGTATTGTTGAAGATGAGAGCTTGAATGTATCTAGATGCAGTTTTACAGGCGTGTGGCGTGTACAGAGAGGATAGGAGCTGTAAAAAGTGGTATATATTCTGTTTTCAGAGCAGTGCATCTTTTTGGTATTGTAATCTTGAAAATGAGAAATGTTTTATGAATTTTATGTCTGTGCAAAAACTAAAAGAAATTCCCTGATTCTGGCGTCTGAGTTGTTTGTACTGGGTGGGGTTTCACTGGGTGGGTGGGGTTTCAGAGTTAGTATAAATGAGCATAAACAATCATTTCAAAAGTAATATTTATGATTACTACACTATATTTTCGTAATAATGAATTGAACTCAGGTGTTTTTGTAAGTTGTAAGTTTAATGGATCTTTCAGTGTTTTACTAATTGGTTTGAATGTTCCAATTTCCCTCTTAGTTTCCTCATTTACATGAAGTTATCCGTCTTTGGTATTTTTATCTTGTGGTAATATTCTTTTCAGTTTAGTCCTAGCAGAACTAGCACTAAGGCACAAACAGGTGTTTGGCTTTTGACAATATCTCATATTTTAGTTTAACTCATAACCTCTGGGCATACAAGATATTTGATACAGAAAAAAAACTGACAAAAAAATATACATATATTTTTTTCTTTGTTCCACTGAAGGACAGTTCTGTTGTGAAGGTGCAGACTGTGTGGTGGCTCAGAGGCTCCAGACCAAGACCATTTAAAGATTCATTCTGTCTTCAGTTTGAAATTTAGAATTAGTGTTTCTTTTTGTTAGACAGGAACGTTTGCTTAAATGCTTTACATGTTTCTGCTTTGCTTTACCTGTTTCCTGTTTTGCATATTTCAGCAGTCAGAGAGTAGCGGACGCTTACGCCCCCTACTGTTTGAAGCCTTCTCCAGGACTGCATCCACTGTGTGAGTCAAAACCAAGTAAAGTAGGCTACCAGACACCTCACTACGCTATCATGTGATGCTTCTGAAATGCTACAGAAAGTAGTTGAATCATAAACTCCTGTTTGACAGAAAGACTCACCAATTCTACATATAAAACTGAAGACAGAATTAAATTTACTAAAGACTGAAAGAAAGTTTTAGACAAAGCAGTGTCAAGGCTTGTTGAGCACTGGATCAGCAACACATGAAGTCAGCGCGCTATTGAAACCATCTTTGAATTCATTTATGGTGCTGAGACAAAGGACTCATCCCAAGAACCAAATAAAGACCAAGAATACTGAGGACAGATGGCCCTGGTTAAAGAGAGGATAATATTCACTATGGACAACATTACTCAAATTAACATGGACCTAGAGGCAAATGGCATTATTCAAATGGGACCTGCAAATTTAAACTATTATTATCATTTTAAACTACAATACAAAAGAGAATTCATAAAAACTAAAGGGAGGCACATCCAAAAACTTAAGATAATCCAAGCCAAAGCCAAAACCCACGAGAGACAGCAAACCACCAGTGACTCCAGACAACTGGGAAATAACTTATGTCCATATCCATGTACTTGTTATGGATAAGGACAATTACAAAAATAAAATGGAAGAACTTTTACACGATAGCAATACCTATCACATACTCAAAAAACATCCAACCGAACAATTAAAAAGGACTCTCAAATCATTATTAAAGCCGCTATTAGCCCAAAACAAAATAACCCAGGACGCAAACGATGATCTGGTACCACAGCCACCATCACACCACGGATATATCACCCACTGAAGATACACAAAACAGGAACAACACTCCATCCCATAGTCGACAGCGTACGATCACTCACAAAGCAACAGACGACCTAAAGCACATCTCCATGAAACCAGATGAAATGTTCTTATCCCACGAAATTACACCAAAAATGAACCAAACTCACAATAGAAGTTACAATGACCCGACTAAGATTTAATTCAAAGGAACCATTTACAAACAGAACGAAGGATTCACCATGGAAGACCCACTGTCACCGATCATGAGGGGATTTTTCATGGAAGACCTGGAACCACAAGTCATCATCACAGCTCAATTATAATAATAATAATAATATATTATTATAATTGTATAATAGTAATACAATTATAAAACAAGGGCCCTTTAGTGGTGAGGATTGTATGACACTTTAAAACAAGACAGAGAGAAACTTGATACCAGAGATGGAAAGTAACGAATCGTCACATTACTGTAAATGAGTCGATTTTTAATCTTGTGCTGATAATTGAGTACAATTCTAGCCACGCAGCTGTATGAGCTACAAGTACAGCACAAGTCCTAACTGTCCCAGTCCAGGTCTGTCTCACTGTCGTCTCTGCTCCTACAAACACATTGTACTGCATCATCTGTTCTGATTGACCAGAGCAACGAGAATATTGTTTTCCCCACAAATGTAATAAACCCACAAACATAATAACCAAATGTCCCACAAACATAATACTTATTACATTTGTGGGAGATTAAGACGTTTGTGGTGCAAACACGTTGTCCCGCAAATGTAATAACAATGTTTATGGGTGAATTATGAACTCATTTAGCTCATAGTATTATGGTGCTCACCCACTGAAGTGTGAGTTTGATCCATGCTACAACAGCAGTGCATACTGCTTTGGGTATATGGGGAAGACACTGAGGCCCATAGTCTTTTTGAACTCCATCAGTCACAAGTCTGAAAGTGGATTACAGTTTCCATCACTAGTTACACTTCTAAAAGTATAATATATTTATACTACTGATATTACTGTCCAAAAATGTATGTTTCCAATATTGCAGATATAGAGCCTATTATTTTTCCTGTTTGTTTTTGTGTGTAGGCAGCACGGTGGCTGAGTGGCAACACTCATACCTCACAGCAAGAAGGTTTGGTTCGATCCCCGGGTCGCCCAGGCCTTTCTGTGTGGAGTTTTTCATGTTTCTCCCCGTGTCTGGATGGGTTTCCTCCGGGTACTCCGGTTTCCCCCATCAACCAAAACATGAACGCCCTTCGAGACAACTGTTGTTGTGATTTTGGGCGTTACAAAAATAAATGAATTGAATTATTCACCTTGCACAGATCATGCAACGCCTCTGCACTTAGTAGGCCTATACTTTATGAAGAAAACTACAACAAAGGAAACGGTTCAAATGTTTTATATATATATTACTTACTGATTAACCAAGACATTCAGTAGTAGCCAACAAACATTGTATTACATTTGTGGGAAGTTACATGGAGTTAATATGATTAACTGAGATTTAGGAGCAGGACCACACCTCAACCACACCTCTAATTACCCAGAAACCCTATTTATACATCCTATCCTGGCAACACCGTCTGTCTCCGCTCTCCAAGATGACAATGGCAGGATTGATCGAGCTCAAATTGTGAAAGAGTGGTTCAGGAGCATGAGACATCATTTTCACACATGGATTGTCCAGAGTCCAGACCTTAACCCCAATGAGGATCTTTGGGATGTGCTGGAGAAACTTTGTGCAGCGTCAGACTCGACCATCATCAATGCAACATCTTGGTGAAAAATGAATGCAACACTGGATGGAAATAAATCTTGGAACATTGCAGAAGCGAAATTAAGAAATAAATTTGTATCCTCAGTTAACTTCAAACTCCGCTCCTGTAGCCAGGTGCTTGTGCTTAGAAACACCTGGCTGTGATCAGGGCAGTTACTCGTGATGTCACCAACTACTGGAAAATGCAGAGGCAGCACAAACTTAGATTTAGGTGGATTTGACCAGAAAGCTGCCAAAAATGACTAGGAACAGTAGATAACGCTATTAAAATACCATATACAGTTTAGTAGTGAAAAAAGTGGATTTATGTTTTATAGCAGATTTAAACCAAATTCAGATGCATCTTACGTAAATTTAAAATATGATCTTGACAAATTCTGTTAATTAGCGGTATAATTTTTTCCCAATGCCAAGACCCGGTTCGCTAACGTGTCCCTACGCTCTACCTTAACCAAATTAACTATCCCTAACCGTAACCCTAATCCTAACCTTAACCTGATGTGAAAAAATACATTGTTAAAAATGAACACTTGCTAGCGTAGCCAACAAAATGCATAATGGCATAAATTGTTTGAGGTAAAAATGAGGCGTCAGTACTATATCTGTGCTTCTCTGTCTCCCATTCCTGTCACCTATATTGAGTAGGACTCTTCTCCCTCATCTCGTCTCTGGCTCCTGCTCGGTAAAGACGGTAACTGTTCTGCAGCCAGCTGGCACAGCCCTCCACCGGGTTTTACGACAGCGTTTTATCGAGTCAAAGCTCCGTCAGCGAGCGATAAGCAAACACACAGAGGAGGAACTGGGGCTAATTGTGCGGAAAAAAGCACAGAACATCTCATCTAATGTGTCCCATATAGCTCTGAACTTATCAAGACCAACATGCCAGGCTGTTCCACGCACTCTATGAGGCAGGTACAATGGAGGAGGATTGCTGATTTCATTCAAAAATACCAGGCATGAACTCAGTCAGTGAGCTGCGGAGTCTGCACTAGCACTGAGTAATGATTGGCTGCGAGTGCTGGGGTTTAGGTGATCAGTATTCAGACGTAGAGAGAGTCTGTTTAGATTTCCTGACAGGTTTTAGTCATAGGATCTGACTGCCCAAAGTGAGGAGCTCATTTTGCCTTCCAATTTGGATAATCGGCTTAAGAACCAAAACACACAATGTAAATATAAACTCCAACCTCCACATGCACAGACGCTACCAGGAGTGTCGCGTTTAGACCTGCTGCGTGCGCACATGTACACATATTAATATTCTATTCCATTCACTTTAACAGGACAGAAAAACAAAGCGTTGGTAGACAGTGCAGACAAATGTTGAGATGTTTGTTACGTTTGGCAATGAGTAACGCTAGTCAATATCTAACATCTCCAGTTTATGAAGTTGACCAATGTCGGTGGTGTTTGATGAAATAAAACTTTTACTATCGAACTGTTGTGACCTGCTATATTTTAGGTAATAATTCTCCAGTTAGATCTAAGAAATATTCATCGAAAGGTTTTAATCATGTTTTGGGTTGATGGAGGAAACAGTAGTGCACAGAGGAAACCCACACAGACACGGTAAGAACATGCAAACTCCATACAATAAGTGGCCCAAGAGTCAAACGTGGCTATAATAGACGTGATTTGACCGACAATGGTTTATGGAGCTAAAAACGTCTAGGAGAACCTTCCTCCATGTATGATTTTGACAAGAGAACATTGTAAAATATCACTAACAGCCCCAATAAAATCTATTTGCATGTTTTTTTTTTAAATACTGGATTATGTCAGGGCAACTCCGAGACTCCTGACCCATTTTCACGTCCTGCTTCCAGAAACACGGACCCAAGAGCTAAGAGTTGGGAGCTGGGCCTTAGACGTCCATCGTAAATCCCCGTGTTTACAGTGGTACATGGACAGGCTGAGAGGGACGTGTTTGGACAGCATGTCAAACTAAAGGACTAAAGGACAGCAGACAGAGAGCAAGAGGGCTCAGGGAAACAGATCACAGGAGTCAAGAAGAAAACTACAGTCACCTCCAACAACAACAACACAACACAACAAGTCATCATCACAGCTCCAACAGCCCATCTGAGCACACTGACAGCATCAAAGTCACACATGAGGAACAAAACAAAAACATAAACGAACAGGAAAATCTGAAATCAGCCACATGCACCATTACAAGAGACTAATTTAGTAGGATTGTCTAGATACCAGGGCTTACGGTAATTGAGTAAATTTCAAAACTTGTACACAAGTAGTATCAACATAAAATGAGTGAAGATGAAGGGGATCAAGAGGCTGAGGAGGCTGATACTTTGGCTGCTGTGGTGATGAAGATTCAGAGAGGTAAGAATATTTACAATCATCTATATGTAAATTCTATGCCTAACCTATGGTTGTGAGCTTTGGGTAATGACTGAAAGGACAAGACTGCAGATACAAGCCGTCGAAATTAGTTTCCCCTCTAGGTCGACTGGGCGCTCCTTTAGAGATAGGGTGAGGAGCTCAGTCATCGGAGGAGCTCAGAGTAGAGCCGCTGCACCTCAAGAAGAGCAGCTGACGTGGCTCGGGCATCTGTTCCAAATGCCTCCTGGACGCCTCCCTGGAGAGGTGTTAGTGGCACATCCCACTGGGGGGAGGCCCCGGGGAAGACCCAGGACATGCCGGAGGGACTATGTCTCTCGGCTGACCTGGGAACCCTTCAGACTCCAACCAGAAGAGCTGGAGGAAGTGTGTGTGGAGAGGGAAGACTAGGAAGAAAATGGTTGGATGGATATATGTAAATTCTGATACAGCTTTGTAGTTATTATAACACTATGCACGGGTCAAGTGCTTTAATTAATGGGGCTTTGACTTGAGGGGACACTTGCCTCCCCTAGAATAACTGAAGCTCCTCTATAGCTCCCCCTAAAGATTTTACCTCACTTTGATAACACATCCAATTTTAATAGAAAATGTTAAAGTAGCAACCACCGAGTATTCAAAATGAGACAAAAAAATTAATAAATCATTAAAAATCTAAACTTAAAAAAAAAAAAACATTTAAGCAAACATGGCAGGGGTCAGGGGTAGGCTAAATGCACCCCTTTAGCACCTCCAACCAAAAATGTCTGGCTCCGCCCCTGCTGTCAGAGAACAAAATTAATGTGATATTGTGCAATGAGTAACTATTGTTAAAAAAAAGAAAAATATGAATCAAGATCGGTAGAAGGCATTTATAAAATTATGTATTAGAAATGAAAATACACTTTGACTAAATATAAACAGAAAATACTAGTTATTACTTTGTCACATTGAAATATAAATGACGACAATGGCATCAATGTACAGACATGAATGTATCTCTTAATGGGACTATTATATTATTATTACTACTATTTCAAGTCCAGTTTCTGCTAAAATCAGGTCAATAGTTTTGTTTTGTTTTGAAATAGTTCCAGATTCTGATGATGTCCGTTGTCATGAGTCGCCATGACAACGTTGTCGTGAATCGCCATGACAACGGGCGATGACACGTCAAAGTCCCAGAGTTTACCTGTAGAACCCCTCAGTCCACACAGCCTCAGTCTACACTTGTCTCTGTGAGAGTAAGCTGCAAAACTGTGCTCCTCGTGCATTTTACTCCCGATTCACACAAATCCTCAACGTACAGCTTCATTTGCTACGATGTCTGAGTATGTATCTGTTTTATGTAGAATTGCTGTTGAAATAGTTTATCATAGGTGTTATGAGAAGTCAAATCAGCACATAGTAACATAACAATCAAAACTAACTGTATTTGGCACGTAAACATTAAAGTAAAGAAAGCACATTTCACACTATTCCTGTGTTAGAATGCAAATGCTAGTACCATCAGAACAGTCCTACCACAAATACAGTAGTTGTGTAAAGTTGAGGAACACTTCTTTACCACACTAAAAGTAACCTTAAGGCTTACAAGAACCACTGGCAAACCTACCTACCCAAGTTTATGTCTTAACCTAAAGTAAATTGCAATGTTAGAATGAAATGTTAGCATTTTTGACTAATGATCTCTCCATATGTTTTTACAGCCTCTTCGAGATCTCCTCATTGGAAGACGTGCCTAAATGGTACGGGATCACTGAACCTGCCAGTTTCGACTTGCCATCTGAGGAAGAACTAAGGAGGACAAGGATGTTGATGGAGGACCTAAAATCCATCGACATCTTCCAATCTCACCTGGAGGTCAAACGTCGTGAAAGGATGGTCCGAAATTTAGAGTCGCTATTTAAGAAATGGCTGACCGAGACCTGCTTGGAGATGAATGTTCCCGACCACGTCACAGAACAGGTTGGCGGACGAGTAGTCCCATTTGGGTCCTACGCTTTGGGCATCAACACAAAGGGAAATGACATTGACCTGCTCTGTGTGGGACCAGGCTTTGTCGAGAGATCCCAATTCTTTTCATCTTTTGTGGAGAAACTGAAGACCCACAGTGGCATCCAGATCATCCAGGTTGTTGAGGATGCGTTTGTCCCAATTATAAAGCTCACTTATTACGGAACAGACATCGACATGGTGTATGCAAAAATTAACCGGAACAGCATTAGCAACAAACTGAATCTGATGGATGTTGCTCATCTGAAAGACATGGAGATCCATTGTGTGAGGAGTCTACAGGGCTACCGAATTACACAGGAGATCATGAGCTTGGTGCCAAATATCTTCACATTCAGAGAAGTGCTAGTCACCATAAAACACTGGGCGAAATGTCGGAACATCTACTCTAATAAGATGGGGTTTCTGGGTGGAGTTTCTTGGGGTATCTTAGTCGCCCGAGTATGCCAGCTGTACCCTTATGCCACCACTGCAACTTTGGTGGCTAAGTTCTTTAAGGTCGTCTCCATGTGGGACTGGACTTACCCCATCTTACTGAAGTTCCCTGAGGAGCACAAATTGAACCTTCCGGTGTGGAATCCCAGAGTGAATGTGAGCGATCGGTTTCACCACATGCCGATTATCACGCCATCGTACCCACACCAAAACTCCGCCTTCAATGTGTCTTCTTCCACTCTGAAGATCATGATGGAGGAGATCAAGCGTGGACACACCATAATGGAGATGAAAGACAGCAAAGCAGCTTGGAAAAAACTCTTTGAACCTGCAGAATTTTTCCAGGATTACAAATATTATATTGTACTGCGTGCTAATGCTGCTACAGAGGCCCAGCACCAAGTATGGGCTGGTTTTGTGGAGTCTAAAATTCGACACCTGGTTGGAACCCTGGAGAAGAATTTCCACGTCGCTCTGGCTTGCCCAAGTTTAGAGTCCTTCCCTGGAAAAGACTGTTTGAACACAACGTGGCTGGTTGGAGTCAAATTCTATTCAACCGCCAAGAACGTGAACTTAAGCCAGAATGTAGAAAGATATATCCATAATGTATATGCTCATTCTGGTAAGTTATGGGCAGAAGGGATGGAGTTATCAGCAGCATACGCCGACCAAGAGACGGTTAAATCTAAACTGCCGGCTGAGGACACCCGAGCGGCTGTGCAACCCCGTGGACAGGCCAAAAAAAGGGGACATTCTCCAGACAATAGTGAAAGTGTGAAAAAGTTGAAAGAAGAATCTACCGGAATAAAGGCAGATGCTAATGTTCATGGAAAGGACCAGACCTCCACCAAGCGCCCTCACTCTCCAGAGTCCAACCCTGCGGCTAAGAGGGCGAAAAAGGAGTCTTCTCCAGTTGGACAAGCCATTGGAGTCTGCCATAAACCCATAAAGAGGCCCAAGTTCATCTTCAAAAAGACGACTTAAACCCCAAGGCGTTCCCAGGCCAGCCAAAAGACATAGTCCCTCAAGCAAACGGTATGGCCCCATCCTATCTGCAAGATGCTATTGTCCCGTACCAGCCAAACAGAGCACTCCGCTCTCAGAATGCGGGACTATTAGTGGTTCCTAGAGTGTCCAAAAGTACAGTGGGAGGGAGAGCATTCAGTTACCAAGCTCCTGTGCTATGGAATCAACTCCCTGCTGATGTTAAACAGGCCCCCACAGTCTCTGTATTTAAGACCAGGCTTAAAACCTTCCTCTTGGGTATAGCTTTAACCTCGCCTGGTCTTCCTCCTCCTCGCCTGGCCGATTTTTCTTGTTTTGTCTGATTTTTCCTGTTGTTTTGTTTTTGTGTGTAGGCAGCACGGTGGCTGAGTGGCAACACTCATACCTCACAGCAAGAGGGTTTGGTTCGATCCCAGGCCTTTCTGTGAGGAGTTTTGCATGTTTCTCCCCGTGTCTGGATGGGTTTCCTCCGGGTACTCCGATTTCCCCCATCAACCAAAACATGAATGCCCTTCGAGACAACTGTTGTTGTGATTTTGGGCGTTACAAAAATAAATGAATCCTTGCATTTTACTGGCTAGTTTGTTAGATTGTTTTAATATTACTAGTTAATATTAAGATGTGTCTGTAAGGAGGTGAAAACGTGCCAAATTTGTTTGTTCTGCTGCATTTGACCCGTCCTTCAGTTTCACTCTGTCAGGATCACCAACCACAGTCCAGTGTCCAGTAGGGTTCAGTTCACATAATTGATTCAGTTATAGAGCGTCATTGACTTCACAATACACACATCAGAGGCAAGCTGTATCCATACTTTTTAATGCAATGCTAAAGAGGTACTATGGAACTTTTCTGGTAGGGGATCCTCCACCTGCTTGTGTCCATGGAGATGTTATTGTTTTGTCTGGAAAGTTTCACATTAAACCTAATTTAATTCTCATTTCATTTGTATTGCTCAAAGATACCTTGAAAAACATGCATTTTTACTCTTCAGCATAATAGGTCACCTCTCCACAGATCTGACTTGGTCGAGTGTGCATCGTGGGCCTTTCATTATTGAAGCAAATGTTTATGCCGATGTGTAACAAAATGCTGACAGATTTAGTGAGTTTAGTTCCTTTATAAAACAAGGGCCCTTTAGTGGTGAGGATTGTATGACACTTTAAAACAAGACAGAGAGAAACTTGATACCAGAGATGGAAAGTAACGAATCGTCACATTACTGTAAATGAGTCGATTTTTAATCTTGTGCTGATAATTGAGTACAATTCTAGCCACGCAGCTGTATGAGCTACAAGTACAGCACAAGTCCTAACTGCATTATTGAGACCTGGATGAATGAAGCTAAATTGCGAACACTGTCATACATGTTTAAAAGCTAAACGGAGTCAACTTTGCGTAATGTGTCTTTAAACATTTTGAGGATTTCAAACAATGAAACCATTTGAGAGTACAAAATCACATTTTGTTTTTAATCGTTAATAGTGAATAGATCAGCATTAAATTAGTAAAAAAAAAAAACTAAGAAAATTGACTTAATATCTGAGGTTATATTCATGAAATATTAAAGCGGTGTATTCTGCAAAATTGATTTTTATTATTATTTTTTTTAGCTTTTTAATATGTTAAAATGTTGTTAGGTTTTAGATGACATCCATACCTGTGTGAGTATTTTAGCAATCTCTCTCTCCTTATTGGACCCTCTTGACGATTAGCAGTAAGATTATGTGCAATGCTCCGCCCACCCATGGTCCCACTCAACAATTCTCCATAAATATACAAAAACATGATCCAAAACTGTCCACTACAACTTGACGAACCTGATTTGGTGTGCAGTAGTTTCATTAGCGGGATGCACGCTGATCGTGTTGTGAAGGGGGAGTGACTTAACGCAGAGAGGAAAGTGAGACTTATAAAACATGTTAATACATTGTTTTTTGCAAATATAGCATTTTTAAAGCAATAAAAGAAAACATGGTGATCTAAATATGTTATGTGTTAGCAGTTAATACCCCGTAGAAGTAAAATACCGTCTCTTTAAATAAAACCTTTGTCCATCCCTTGAGCGCACACAGCGTTCCACGTGTCAAAAGCATCGTGTGAAGAGCTCGTGTAAAGATCTCCCATGCATTCTGTTATTGGTGACATGCTACAACAGAGGTTTACAGAGACTTACAGGGTCAAAGTGCCAGAGGAGCCGCGCGAAACAGTCAGAGTGCAGTGGTCTGGACTGCATCACTTCAGGAGCTAATGCAACACTCACTACATTTACACGCACGCAAGTATGACTGTAGAATCCCGGGAACTACCATTGAGATGTGGATCGAGTGTCCCAGATCCGAATAACTGGAGAAGCTGGTACGTAAATAGACGCTCGCGTAGCACATTTTGATTTATATTAGAATCGAGCTAGGAGAGGCATTCAACTGCACTAGTATCATAGCAACCAAAGAGCCAATCCGGATCCAGGCTGTTGAAAGCCAGCAGGAGCAACCTCGGGGAAAGAAGGCGTCTGATTTGTCTGTTACTAATGTTCATATCTTGGTTTACGGACAAGATAATGAAATAAAAACACAAGGATTATGTAAAGTGGGTTAATACGAATATTTTACGACCAAAAATGACGAGTCTGACAGCAGCAGTGATGACTTCCTATTTCGAATGAGGCAGCTAGCTTGTTAGCTTTATCCATTTATATATATGTACAGTCTTTAATTTGGACGTGTACTCACTCGTTTTAGTCGCTCCACTGCGGATTATGAAAGTGTTGTTTTGATTTGGTCTGCTACATCTAAAGTGAAAGTGATTATACTGTTTATCTGTGCACATATTTGGTTCTTTGAGCTGATGTAGACTGGGGCAAGAGCGGTCTAGCAGGTTTTGTGGTGAAGACGATTTGAATTCCGTTGTTTAGCGCACTTTTAGCGAGTTCTCTGTGCACGTAAACGTATTAAAATAGCAACAAAAGAGTCTGGATTTACCTCCTTTCAACTCTCAGTCACTGTCAACCAATCACAGTCTTCTTCTATTGTTACCTCTCCACCGATCGTTTCACCTGCCGTCTCCCTCCCTTTTTCTTGTCTCTGCGGGTACGGCTACAGTCCTTCCCCGCAGCAGCAGAACTATTAGGCATCTCAGCATCTTCATCTGCTACACCAGTGGGCAGGCCCTGGAGGAGATAACTGCAAAACATACTTGTCAAAAATAAAACGACTCTAGTGTCAATGGTCCTGAGTTAAATGATCAATCAGTGATGGAACTGAGACGCAGATGAACAAACTGACCACACTGTCAAACTCAGAAGGATCCATCTTTTATTCATCTTTCTCTGCAGATCCGTTTGAATCACAGACTGTATATATAAATGGACATTGCTAACCTGCTAGCTGCTGCATCCCAATTAGGAAGTTAGCATGGACGCATTTCCGGCTCCATAAATTCTGGCTCAAATTCCACTTTACGCTGAAAAACTGTTGCTCCTCTCTCTGTAACTGCTGTTGTCAGACTCGTCATTTTGGTCTTGTTTGTATTAACCCGCTCTGCATGATCCTGGTGTTTTTATTTCGCTATTGTGTCCGTAAATCAAGATATGAACATTAATAACAGACAAATCAGGCGCCTTCTTTATGCTCTCTCTCACTAGCATTAGCAACAAGTTTGATTTAAAGCGTTACTAAGCACTCATCCCCTGCTCAAACAGAGGTGTGGGTGGGAAGGGGCGTTACCCTCAACAGCCTCGCTCTGGATTGGCTCTTTGGTTGCCATGATACTCGCAGTCAGAATTCGTAATATGTTTCTTTGCACCAAATTTACTACTATAACCGCTAACCTCGATGAGCTTAATTTGAGTGGAGCCAAAGACTATGGGTGACGTCACACTCACTTAGTCCACTTCTTTATATATTTCGTCTATAGTTTGAATCCAGACAACTTTTGGTGTAGAAAAGTGTAGATTTTCAGATATTTTCCAACAAAAATGAATGATATTAAGCCTTTCCAGATTGATAGAACTCAATTTGAGCGTCTTTTTCATTTGCACAAATCGTGTTTAAATACATACATCACATTAGACATATTCGTGTAATTGTTCAACCATCACAGGGTCTTACAAACACTTTTAATGAGGTCACAATGGTCCTTAGTTCAGCTTTAACCCATTTGTTTTTAGAGTGATTCATGCATGTTTCACTCGTCTTTCTCCTCCTGCATTCAAGACGCAATCCCCGTTGTCCCCTACCCCCCGAACACGCCCTCTGTGACGTACGGGCTTCACTCTCTGATGTTCTTTGTCTTAATCAATATTACATGTAGCCATTTTGTGACACGCTCCTCTTCCTTTTCTTCAGCCTCTCTTTCTTCTTCCCCTCTAAACAAGCTTGCCTCCTCTCCTCCCCCCCACCTCTCTCTATTTTCCCTCTCATCCCCGCTCCTTTCATCCTCCTTCAATTCTCTAAACAAACTTCTGTGCTTTCTCCTCCTCTTCTCTCATCCCCTCTTCCCTTTCCTCTAAACAACCTCCCCTGACCCTATCCCCTCTTCCCTCTGCTATTCCTACTCCGCCTCCCCTCGCCGTTCCAGTCCTTGTCCCGTCTCCTCCCTCCCTCTCCCTCCTCCCCTCCTCTTACCCTAACCTGCCCCCTCTCCTCGTCATCCCCCCCTTCTCTAAACAAACGTGTGCCCTCCTCTCGTCTGTGAGAATGCCACACTCGGATGCGCACTAAACTGTCTCCCCGGGGCCCTCGCTCCTCCGCTTTGCGTGGGTAAAGTGCCATCTCTGCTCCACCGCTCTCCAGTCTTTTGGCAGCAGATTGAGAGGACAGTTCTCAGAGGAAATTATGAATGATGAGATTTGATTAAAGAGAACTTATTACGCTTGAAACATAACATATTTCGACAATGTTAGGTTGCGTCGTTTCAATAATCCTCACTCCTCCGTCAGAGCGCTGTCACAACATAGTCGCTAATGGAGCTACTGCACATTGCATCAGGTTTGTGAAGTTGTAGTGTGTTTTGTATCCTGCTCTTGTATACTTATGGAAAATGGCAGTGTGTGACGTAGGTTTGCGGGTTGAGAGTTGTACAACAGGCGTAGATTCGTACTGTTAACCGTCAGGAGGGTTTGAATAGGACCTGGGTAGAGGTAAGATCTTAAGCCTAAGCCCGAGTCCGAGCCCGACCCGACCCGAATTTCGGGCCGGGTCAGGCCTAAAATGTCAATCATTACGCTCAGGTCGGGTCGGGCCGGGTTCCTCTCTAGCTGACTTTTTAAAAATAAATATATGTTTATAAAAATGTATACTAAAACGATGTGTGGATACTAAACTTAGGAATACTTGTTATAAAAAAAATAATTTGGATAAAACAGAGAAGGCGCTGTAAGGTAATTGCTATTTAACTACTAAACAGGAGCCGCAGAGCCAGAGCATACTCTGCGCACGTGAACGCCGCCCTCTTAATAATCTTCCCCTCCGCAAGTCCACATCTATTTTGACCTGGTATCCCTGATATGGAGCAGCAAGAAATAAAGGATAAACTAAAGACAGGGGAACTGAAAAGGCAAACACGCACCGGCAAGAGTGAGGTGTGGAAATGCTTCAAATTGATTGTTGAAAATGCTACAGAAACGTGCGTTGGCTTCGCTGAATGTAGTCAATGTGGCGCTTTGCTTTCATACGAGAGCAAAAAGACGCACCTCGACGCTGAGCAGGTATTTAAACAGCTGTACTGGCAAAAGTGATGATCGTCAAACATTTATATTATCATTTGTCCCAAAGACCGCACCTCTTCGCGCTAAGCAGGCCATCACAGACAAGTGCGTGGACTTTTGCTGTCAGGACCTTAGACCATTTTCAGTAGTTAGTGGCGAAGGTTTTTTATTAGTAGGCTTATTTTTACGCATGTTTAACTTTGTTTGGTTCTTTAATTTTTTTATTTATCCTCTATCCTCTAAAATATGAAATTTCGGGTTTGCTTTGGGCTCGGGCCTGCAAATCAAGTTAATTGGTCGGGCTCGGGCCGGGTCGGGCTTTAATACCCGCGGGCCTGGGTCGGGTCGGGCGGGATTTTTTAGGCCCGATCTTACCTCTAGACCTGGGTAAGATCGATAAATTACTCAAACATGCAAGGCTGACATCTAAACCTCTTCAGGGATGTTTTTGATGAGGAAACAACAGTATAACGTGGGAGAAAGTTCCAAAAAGTTGATTCTGCATAATGTCCCCTCTTCAACATTCGCAGGAGCTCAACAGTGACGCCTGCTCAGGTTTTGGGAGTCAATTTTCCATTTATTTTTCCCATAGACTTAAAAAAATTTCAAATATTAAGAGTTCAAAGGCATCACGGAGGCTAACGAGGTACATGCTAACCAGCTACGCACTAATTAATATTCATAACATTTTCAGTCCAAAAAGGCTGTTTAAAATGCAAGATTCTGTGAAATGTTTTAACAACTTCACGGTTTATAAAGTTTCAGAAACAGATTTTAAATGAAAGTATAGGTCTTATGGTCTTTATTTATCACGTAGCTGATTATTCCTGAGCAAGCTTTTCAACTTTTAATATTTTTTTTTTTCGTAAGGTCTATGAGAAAAATGAATGGGACATTTTGTTTCAGAGCTGCAGAGTGGGCCGTCACTGTCAAGCTCCACTGTCAAAACAAAAACTCAAGAGGAAAAAGAAAAGGACTGTTGACATGTTACAGTACTAATATTTCATTATAGCTTACACATGCTAAATGGTGAACTTCACACCAATTGCCCATGTGAAGAGAGGGAGACTCTGTTGTTCAGAGACACAGTACTATACATACCATCATAATGATTTTACTTAAAGTGGAACAAAACAACTAAACTGGTCTAAAACACTGCTGCCAGAGTTAACCCTCCTTCCTGATAAAAGGAACAGTAGGTGAATTTACATACCTAAGAGTCACTGCTGAGTCCAAACTCAACTTTAAATAGCCAAGTAAAAAAGCCTGTATAATTAAATTCAATTTGTCCAATTTTAAACACACAAGAGACAATTTAACATGCGAGGCAGCTAATGCAATGTATTTTAATGCAATCAATGCCTCTCATATGACATGCTGCCTGACAAGCTGTGCCTCAGCCTGCGAGACCACTCTGAAATCAGTTGTAATGGTTTATAAACATCTATCCATTTTCTTACGCTTTTTCCGGAGGCAGCAGTCTGAGCAGAGAGGCCCAAACCTCCCTCTCCACACTCACCTCCTCCAGCTCTTCTCGGAGTATCCTAAGGCGTTCCCAGGCCAGCCGAGAGACATGAAGTCCCTCCAGTGTGTACTGGGCCTTCCCTGGGACCTTCTCCCAGGGGGACATGCCCAGAACACCTCTCCAGATGATATCCAGGAGGCATCCTGAACAAATGCCTGAGCCACCTCAGCTGCTCCTCTCAACATGGAGGAGCAACAGCTCTACTCCGAGCTCCTCCCATGTGACCAAGCTCCTTTCCCTATCTCTAAGGGAGCAACCAGCAACCCTGGTTGGATGAAACTCATTTCAGTCGTTTGTATCCGCGACCTTGTCCTTTCGGTCATTACTTAAAGCTTATGAACATAGGTGACCAAAATGCAAAACTTTCATTTATCTGCAAATACTATGAATTGGTTTCAATCATACCTAGCGGACCGTTACCAGTGCGTAAAACTAAAGGATAAAACCTCACCATACCTCGCCTGTACTACAGGTGTGCCCCAAGGGTGCATTCTGGGGCCATTGCTCTTCAGTCTATACATTAATGACCTGCCCTCCATCTGCAGTGATGTAGAAGTCTTAATGTAGCTGATGATACGGTCTTGTTTGTGTATGGTTTTGACGTTAATTCTGTTGCCGCTAAGCTATCCACCACAATGGCAAAAGCACTAGAGTGGCTTAACAATTACTGCCTTGCGTTGAACACTGAGAAAACGGTCACTATGTATTTCTCAAACAAAAAAACTCAAAATGTCTTCCCAAATATTTATGTGGATAATCGCGTGATCAAAAACGTTAAAGAGGTTAAATATCTAGGTGTCATATTGGACCCTTCACTTAACTTTAAAAATCACATTAAAAAGACCTGTAATGTCTTGAAGTTTAACATTGCGAACCTTCGACATATTAGGAACGCGTTATCACTAGAAGCTGCAAAGTCTTACTTTGATGCCATGATCATATCTCATATTCTGTATTGCATATCATCATGGTCTCAGGCGAACCTAACAGCTCTAAAATCTCTTAGATCTTTACATAATCAGGCCCTGAAAATTCTCGATAAAAAGCCAAGGCGTTACCATCATTGCCATGTTTTGGAAAAATATAAAATACTAAGTTTCGACAACTTGATCAGGTACTCTGATATCCGTCGGGTCCATAAAGTTTTACATGACGCCGCCCCACCTCCTCTTAAGACCTACATCCAGCCTCGCTCTCAGCTTACAAGTAGAGAAGGTCTGTGTCTAGAGGCGACTGCAATGCTCCTACAAGAAAGTCTGCCCTCTCTCAATCAGCCTTTTCCTATAAAGCCATCGAGGAACAGAATGGGCTTCCAGACAATCTAAAGAACATGACTGATTTTTATAGCTTTTCACGGGCCGTCAAATATTGGATTCTGGAGCACCAAACATGCTCACACTACATTACATTACATTACACATTGCACTTTTAACTCATAAATATCTATTTTATTGTATATTTGTATATTGTAAAGTTGTTTTTTGTGTGTGTTGTCTTCCCTTCCCAGGACTACAGATGGAAATGCTATGAGCTACAATCGGGTACAAACATATCTGCCACTGTGCTTAATGTAACTGTACACTGTCCTAATAAACCAAAAAAATGAAATGAAATGAGGGGAGGAACGTAGATTGACCGGTAAATGGAGAGCTTTGCCTTTCAACTCAGCTCCTTCTTCACCACGACAGTCCGATACAGCGACCGCACCACTACAAACGCTGCACTGATCCGTCTGTCAATCTCACGCTCTATCCTATCCTTTCCTCACTCGTGAACAAGACCCTGAGAAACTTGTACTCCTCAGGGTTTATAAACAATTTCCTAAAACTCAAGACATAAAACCAAAGACCCACCGTCACTATATTATTCTGAGGAAACACAACATGACAACTGGGCACATTTTACATACCGCTTTTCCACCTTCAAGGAACTGAAAGCACTTTACCTCAAGGAACCACTCACACATTCACACACACATTCACTCACACATTCATACACCAGAGCACACTGGGGGCGAGGTGGGCCAAGTGTCGTGCCCAGGATTCGTCTGTGGGAGTTGGGAAAACATAATTAAACTTTCAGACTCTACCCGTACGTACTAAATGTTACACGGTCTGATCCCTGTCCCACCACAGGAATTTGCTGAAAGAAATCAAAACAGATCGACAAGAGCAAGCTCCAGAGATGACAGTGTAATACCATGAAGGAAAAGTGCCTTTGGACAGGCTGGAATTTTCTTACTCCGCCTCTCAGACCCAGAACACCATCCACACTCAGCTCCCTGTAATTTACATCAGTTATATCTATTGGACAATCAAATCTGTCCACACAACTGAACTTAAACAAGGACATGAGCCGGGACATAGATACTAACGCTGTGTGTGTGTGTGTGGGGGGGGGGTGTATGATGTGTTTAAAGTGTAGAGATGCTTGTGGAGCTGTCATTGTGTCTATTGTCATGTTTTATGAAGCAGGGGACTAAGGACGGAATGAGCTTGGGCTACAACCTCGCATATTTACAGGTCAGGTTTTTATTTTTGCATGACATTAATTTTAATATGTATTGATCCCATAAAGAAAGGGTTATAATGCTCATAATCAGAAACACCTGGCTGTAATCAGGGCAGTCTTGTGTGATGTCACCAACTACTGGAAACTGCAGAGGCCACTGAAGAAAGGACACACATATTTTATACCTTTTTTTAATTACAAAGCTGCAAATGTTCCTAGTTTGCACAAAAAATTGCCAAAAAAGGACTAGGCACAGTATACAATATTATTAAAATACCATATACACAGTTTAGTTGCCAAAACAGTTGATTTAGTGTTGATTTTGGTTCAACTTTCATTTTAAATCCAGTACAATCTTACTCAAGAATGGTTCCAGGTTAAATAAATAATCTGCACACCAAAAATGCACCTTTAAACACAACGTATACATCAAGATGAGTAGTTACGTAACGTTACATGAGTGTGTCCTGTTTAGACAGTATCAGGTCTGGATTCTGTTGGCAGTGAGTCTCTGATGTAACGCGGCAGAACTGTGCTCCTCCTGCACCCCGTGTGTGGGAGAGAAACTCAATACATGGAGCGTGGTGTGACTTGCTCAAAGGCAGAGGGCAGCGCGGATATCCTGTCAGGTAAATACAGACTGTTGAGTGAGGGTGGAAACAAAAGGCTCAAATTTAGAACTGAGATTCTCAACAGCATGACGCTATTGTAATTCACTGGTTCTCAACTTTGGGGTCACGAACCTTGGGGTCGTGAATAATGCAGAAAGAGTTTTTTGAGTAGTGCGCTCCCTCTTGCCTTCTCTCTTGTGCACACCGCTCACATTTACGCTTTCAAAAATGATAGATGCAGTTCCCAGGGGCTGCTCCCTCTAGCGTTAGCAACAGGTTTGATTGACAGCGTTGCTAAGCGTCTGCTCCCTGCTAAACCAATGGCGTGGGCATTAAAGGGGCGTTACCTTCAACAGCATGGCTCCGGATTGGCTCTTTGGTCGCTATGATACTCGTGGCCGTGATTTGGCTCCAAATTGACCCCTATAACCGCCAGCCTCGATTCCTTTGACTGGAGCCGAACGCTATGAGTGACGTCACACACACGCTTCTTTTTACAGTTTGTGCTCAGGTAATTATGTGATGAAGCTAATGATCCGTAAAATCCACTTTGAAGAACGTTCGACCAGGTTATAACGGCGTTCGCTCTTACTCTTACTCTTTCGTCCATGTTTGCATCAGCTTGTGTTGTCCTCCATTCAAGGTGCTCAGAAAATGTGTTTTAGTCTGTTTTTTAAAATTCATTCATGACTCATGCCATGCGGATATTTTTCAACAAAAATAAAAAAGTAAAAAATAAAAATCAGCTTTTTGTCACAGTGAAATGTCTTTATGAAGAGGCGGGGCCAATCGGTTCTGCAGATTGTAACAGGAAGTCAATAGACCTGCTTCGATTATCAAGTGGTTTTAGATCAATATTTTAGTTTGCATTAGATAATATAGAAAATAACTGACATATGTTACTGTTCAATACTAATTACCCTAAAAACATAACGATTTCTTAGTAAAATATTAAAACAAAACCTGTGACTGTGCTCGTTCAGGAGGAAAGCTGTAGCTGGTGCAATAATACGCTCCGTTGTACCGCAGAGTCCCATTGGCCTGGTTCAGTCCGTCACAGCACAGTCCTCCCGACAGCTGTCACAAGGGAACACACATGAGTCACTGATTCATACTGCCTCTTTAGTTACCTTATGTGATTACAACATGTGAGGGTGACAGTAAAGGTCAAAGGTTATCTAGTTTATGTTATTGCACTCAAGCGACCCCAAAACAAACATGGCGACGCAGACGAACGCAGCTTATTTTAGTGTCAGTGTCTTTGTGCATTTGCGGAAAGGGAAGATGTCTGTGCTTCGATCGCAGCTGGATGTTATAAAAGTTTAAGATTTCGGCTTGTTCTGCTGTTCAGATATTGTACAGTGGAGAGTCTTGCTGTCTCTGTAAAGTTAGCGATGCACTTCCTGGTTCTCGGATGATAAAAACACTTAAAAACACGATCTCCTGCGCAGTATTTTAGTCGAGAAACCATCACAGAACTCAAAATGTGTCCACTGCAGACGCATGCATATTAGCGAGTATGTGAGTGTATGGGTGGAGTTCCTTGGCAGCATCATGTGGGGCACAATCAGGCTCACTACATACACCCAGCAGCCTGTGTCAGATGGTGGGACATGGTGAATTTCCAGTTGGCTGCTCTCTGAGCTTTTGAGAAACTTTTTGATCCACTTTTTGCACTGTTTTTCACTCTTTGCAGGTCCAGGGCTCCGGTCTGCTGCCTCCTGTGTGATACTTCAGTACACACCTTAGGATCTGCCATTTCTCGAGCACTGGTTCAATAAATACTTAGATTTTTGCTTCAGTCTTGAGTCACTTTTTGGATTCTATTTTGTTTTGCAGCTACATAAATACATTTTAGCTTCTGAAGATGGCAGTAAGCAGCCAAACATATCAGATAATGTACATCTGCTACTACTTGAGTACTTTGTTTATTTTTATCTAACTTAAGACCGAGTCTTACATCATTACTTTACTCCATCTTGCCTGGGATTCAGACTAGCTCTTTGTTTAAATTCTACAGATTTCTCAGGTGGTTTTCACACATATTAAGATGTGGAGTGACCCCAGTACCCCAGACTTAATTCTGTTTACTTTATTTTGGAGTCGACTCACATACACTGCACATCATTCACCCCAAACACACACAATGAGCCACATGAGTCCATCAGCTGATCACTGAAGTTATTCCTATAGCAACACGCTTCAAGGAGCAGAGCCTCATGAATCCACACGCTCACCTCCCAGGTGCTGTAAACTGGTCTGTTCTTTCAGCTGTGGCTAAATACACCTTGAAGACCTTACACGCTGTTGACATCAGAGAAAAGCTTTTGGAACAGCACACATACAAACCCAAACTCACCTGCGCAGACGGACCCACACTCACCTGCACAGACGGACCCACACTCACCTGCGCAGACAGACCCAGGCTCACTTGCGCAGACAGGCAGGAGGAGGAGGAGCGTCTCTGATGCAGGTTGCAAACAGAAAGGCGATTCCTACATTATGTCCTACGATCCAGTGCTTTTTGGTCCAATTCCAAGCACTTTCACTGTCACCACAAGGTCGGCTGCTTTCACACCACACTGTCCCTGAGAGTCCAGACAGAGAGAGAAAGGAGCTGCTCCAGAGTGAGAGAGGAGCTGCTCCAGAGTGAGAGAGGAGCTGCTCCAGAGTGAGAGAAGAGCTGCTCCAGAGTGAGAGAAGTTGCTCCAGAGTGACAGAGAGGAGCCGCTCCTAGTGGCAGTGTGAAAATGACCTCTTGTCTGGTCACTCGTCCTCTGTGTCTCAGGACAAACTCAGACAGAACCATCCAATCAGGTTGACAGGGGGTTTGGCTAATCCACCTGTCAATCACACCCATCTGAACTCAAGGAGATAAAACCGGCTTCCAGACTCACATCTTTGTTAACTATTTCAGAAGTGTGTAATCTTTGCTTTCCATGCACATTTTGGACCCATCGCAGAAGGAAAACGCTCTCAGGCCAAACTCAAACAGCTGCTCCCTGACAGAGAAGCACAGTCCATCCCTCCATCTCCAGATCGGATTATCTGAGGTATGTCTCATTGATGAATAAAGATTTTCACCAAAAGGTTGCAATATTGAATGGGGCTTGGGCTGACAATCGGATTTATGAGACAAAAGGCATTGACGCTGTACGCAGTGGGATTACGGCGCCTGCTACATCCATCAATATGTTATGTGATTACTCTGATGGCGTTTGGTGACGAATGTGAGGGCAGAGCAGCTGGCTCCCTCGCACCTCTGACCCATTGTTTGTGCGGAACAGTCAAAAAGCATCACCACGGCAACGGGGAAGCAGCGTGCGCAATGTGTTTGTGTCAAAGGCGATCAGAGGAAGTCTCCAGAACAGTCCAGACAAAAGACAGGGAGGAGTGTGCGCGCCAACACTTACAGTCGTTTTCTTATGACGCTTAGAGCATTTAAAACGATTTGTAACGATATTTGTGTTGTTTACATAGCGTCAGAGGAAGTTTAAAGGAAGTGTACGTAAGAGTTTCAATTACATAATAATGATTTAAGTTTATAATTTGACTTCCTGGTTGGACAGGAGCGGCAGATGTGACATACATGAAGGTAATTCCATAACTATTAACCAGCAACTATAATGTAAACAACCTCGCTTTTGTCTATAGTACACAATTAAACTGCTAAATACTGGATTTTTGTACTTTGTTACTCTACTTTTTTTTACACAAATTGCCACTTAACTGATGTAAAACTATGACAAATATTCACCACAAGTCCTAACCCACCAAATTCATTGTGCAGTCATTTACGTTTATATGGACGTGCTGCAACTTTCACTTATTTTTGCAACGACCATCTCGTTTTAATGACTTGAGGCTGCTTTTAAATGATGGAAGTTACATACAGATAAATTATATACATTGCATTTGTGTTTATGTGTATGCAATGTGTCTGTACTGATGCTGTCAAACCATTTAAACAAAGAATCAGGTGAATCGCACGTTTGAAATATGATTCATCAGGATTCATGCCACTGAGCGCTGATTTAAATGACTTTAATGACGTTAATGTTGTAATTTAAACGTTTGAACTCGAGATCTGTTATTTCCTCATCCAAATCATGGTTGTTTCATTAAAGGTCCTGATTTTTTTATGCACTCAAGCTACACTATATTTAAATTTTGAAAGCTTGCTCGAGGAAAAGTGACCACAAGAAATATACTTTTATTTAAAATCTGTTTCTGAAACTTCTTAAACCATAAAGTTCTTAAAACATTTTGCAGAATCTTACATTTTAAACATCCCTTTTTGACTTAAAACAATCACATTACAGATATTACTTGGCACGTAGCTGGTTAGCCTCCGCGATGTCTTTAAATTCTTTGAAGTTTTTGAAAAGTCTATGGGAAAAATTAATGAAAAATGTACTTCCGGACCTGTGTAGGCGTCGCTGTTGAGCTCCATTGTATAAGCTGCTCTTGAGATCATAAAAAGTCTACTGTTTATATTCTGCTTTCAGTTATAAAGTGCGCGTGAGCATGCTAGTTGTTGTTAGCATTGCCCAACTCTGCTCTGGTCTCTAAAAGTTGGAAAAAAGTGCTTATAAACTCATCATGGTGAATAATTACGATCCTCTGAATGCATGATGTAAGTGAAGAATAACTTTGGACCACTGCAAACTGTTTCTGTTTGCTAATTCTGTTTTTAAGACGGTAAACATTAGGTAGCCTACAGCGCCTTTGCAGCGTCTTTGCAGCGTCTTTGCAGCGTCTTTGCAGCGTCTTTGCTGCGTCTTTGCTGCGTCTTTGCAGCGTCTTTGCAGCGTCTTTTCAGCGTCTTTTCAGCGTCTTTGCAGCGTCTTTGCAGCGTCTTTGCTGCGTCTTTGCTGCGTCTTTGCAGCGTCTTTGCAGCATCTTTAGAGCGTCTTTGCAGCGTCTTTTCAGCGTCTTTTCAGCGTCTTTGCTGCGTCTTTGCAGCGTCTTTGCAGCGTCTTTGCTGCGTCTTTGCTGCGTCTTTGCAGCGTCTTTGCAGCGTCTTTGCAGCGTCTTTGCAGCGTCTTTGCAGCGTCTTTGCAGCGTCTTTGCTGCGTCTTTGCAGCGTCTTTGCAGCATCTTTGCAGCGTTTTTAGAGTGTCTTTGCAGCGTCTTTTCAGCATCTTTTCAGCGTCTTTTCAGCGTCTTTGCAGCGTCTTTGCAGCGTCTTTTCAGCGTCTTTGCAGCCTCTTTGCAGCGTCTTTGCAGCGTCTTTGCAGCGTCTTTGCTGCGTCTTTGCTGCGTCTTTGCAGCGTCTTTGCAGCATCTTTAGAGCATCTTTGCAGCGTTTTTAGAGTGTCTTTTCAGCGTCTTTGCAGCGTCTTTGCAGCGTCTTTGCAGCGTCTTTGCAGCGTCTTTGCAGCGTCTTTGCAGCGTCTTTGCAGCGTCCTTACGGCGTCTTCAATCATGGAAGTGCACAGACTGTTCCATTGGACGCTGCCTCTTATCTGTAATTTTGCCATAACGCCATCATAATGTATTCTGGATTGTGGTTCATCTACATATAGACTACACACGACTTCATTATTATCCTTCCCCTTCACTCATTCTGTCTTAAGAGCGTGTGCGGCGGGAGCGTCTGTGTTTGCTGTGTAACCACGGTAACGGCAGTGTGATTAGGGGACCTCATTCAGAGCGGCACTCCACGGCAGAGACGCATCTGCTCCGGAGACTGGCCAATCTTAAGGGTCCAATTGATTTGACTGTAATCATTCTGTTATTTATGTAGTTTTTATATAATATAGGGATCACGTGGTAGAGGTTTGAGCGCCTTGAAGGTGGAAAAGCAGTGCATGAAAATGTCACGCATTTAAGGAGACATGCAACTCAATTTGTTCAAGATATAAGCTTTCAAATGGAAACAATAAAACGGTCAAATCTGCACCAAAAGATGTTTTATGGTTTCATTCAATCAGTTATAATCAGGTGGAAGCGGCTCAGTTCGTCGAGTGCTCATCCTCTGATCTGAAGGTCGGCGGTTCAAATCCATCTCTTGACGTAAACATCTTTGGTAAAGTGGTCAGATCCATTCTGCATACACTGGTGCATGAACGTAAGTGTTGTTCCTTGATGTAAAGTGGTCTGAGTGCCTTGAACGTGGAAAAGCGCTGTATGATTGTGACCATTTACATCCAAAAAGCTTTATATGGGACATTTTAACTTCAAAGGTCGTTGTCTCTGCCACGGGGACATAAAGATCAGGCCTTAAATTAGCACCAACAGACGCCAAACGACAAAGGTTTTGAGGGATCGTACAGAAGGAGGAGGCCCAGAACACACTGAAGGGAATTTGGGGTCCCACCGGAGGAGCTGGAGGAAGTGTCTTGGGTGAAGGAAGTCTGACCCGTCACAGATAACCGGAAGAAAATGGATGGATAGCACAGAAGGATCGGTTAATATTTTGAAATCTAAGTTTTAACTCATACATCAAGTCAACAAAATGGAGCAAGATTTCAAAACCAGGCCTTTTCAGATTTAAATATCCCAAATAAGTGCAATTACACACCTTATTAACTATATCAAAACATTAAATGATGAAAAACACAACCCACTCGAGCCTCAAACGCAGCAGAGGATTACTTAAACATGCATGAATCAATCAGTATTCCACTACTCTGGGTAAGGCAATGATGAGAGGAAGCCATTTTTACATCGTTGAAAGCTCATAAACGAGGACTAAGGGAAGATTGAGAGGAGGGAGGAGGGGCGGAGTCTAATAGGTATCCACACTTTAACTAGGTCAGTACAGTGTGATGTCATCAAATACTTGAAATTGCAGTGGCCAGTGGAGGCAGTACACACCATTGACTGTATATATATATATATATGAATGGACATAGCTAACCCGCTACCCGCCTTGTTCAAATAGGAAGTGAGCACGGGCGCGCTTCCGGCTTCATCCACTCTGACTCCAATTCACTTTCTATTGAAAAGCTTCGCCTCTCTCACTGTAACTGCTGCAGTGAGCCTCGTCATTTTGGTCTTAAAAAGTTCGTATTAACGCATCCTGGTGTTTTAATTTCGCTGGACAAATCAGGTGCTTTCTTTCCCCAAGGTTGTTCCCGCTAGTGTTAGCAAAATGGTTTGACTGACAGCGTGCTAAGACCTCGCTTCGTGCTAAATCATCAGTGCGCGCGGGAATGATCGTTACCTTCATCAGCCTCGCTCTGGATTGGCTCTCTGATTGCTATGACACCCGTCCACGGAATTCCTAATATGAAACTCGGCTCCAAATTCCCCGCTATAACTGCTAGCCTCGATGCGCTTCATTTGAGCTGAACGCTACGGGTGACGTCACACTCACTTAGTCCACTTCTTTACGCAGTCTATGCTACACACAGTAAACGGTGCTATTATAACACCATGTATAGATCAACAGCAAAAGATGATTCATTGTTTAGTCCCAATTTAACATTTAAAAAATAGTCTCTCTGCAGGAAGTTGATGAGGCAACACATCCCCACAGCCCTGCTCTTGTCCTGCGATAATACAATAGAAGGAAGCATGGAGTGACCGCAGTCCGTCCTCCGCCTGTCCGCCCCACTTACACAGGCCTGTCCTTGTCTCAGCCCGGGCTCTAAACCTGATTATCTGCACCTCCAAATGAACTGTCCTCTCTGTGCGTCTGCATTCGCTCCTGCTCATCCAGTCTCACGCAGCAGCACTTCAGCGGCCATGTTGGAATGTGCTGAGGACGCATTCGTTTGTACAACTTAAAGAGGGGCTATTATGCGAAATTGATTTTGATTGATTTTTTTTGCTTTTAACCGTGTAATGTTGTTCACTCATCAAAAAACCTGCCTCAAGAGGTTTTCGATGTCATTCATGCACGTTTGAGTGTCTCCCAGGCACTATTCAAGCCATTATGTGCAAGGCTCCACCCACAAGCCTACATCACCTCACTCCCACGGGACAGTTCTCCATAAATATACAAAAACATGATACAAAACTGTACACAGCAACTGGACAAACCTGATGCGATGTGCAGTAGTTTCATTAGCAGGATGACTGAAAGGTGGAGTGACTTAGCATGGAGAGCAAAGGAAGAGGAAGTAAAATACCTCACTCAGTACTCATTTCACTTAGACATATTTAACCTAATTATATTTAATATTTTAGTTTTACTTCCTCGTTGGACACAGACAGCAGATGTAGACGTAGAAGTAGACGTAATTCCAGTGTTACCTAGCAACCATAATGCTAACAAGGGCCAAAACATTGCACAATAAGAGATAAGATTAGACTAATAAAAATAAAAGAAGGTTTAAACTGCCTCATGTGTAAATTATCCTGGTATTTTGGATGGAATTTTGGCTGTTGATGAGGTGGACTGGAGGAACTAACTTCAGCTTTTTTCCTCTTTTAAAAACCAGTGGAAGGAGACCAGGCCGGTAGTAACGGCGCTAAGTGCAAACCCATAACGAGGATAGTTCTAGCTAATCTGTGACATGGCGTTTTGAAAATAAGAGAACACACATGCTCAAACATGCACAAATCACTCCGAATACAACTTTGAGAGGGTAAGTGAGAAGAAAAATGACTATAACATGGTAAAAAGATAAAAAAATAAAAATAAAAATAAAACTTTGCAGAATAGGCTTCCCTTAATGAACCTTAAAGCTGCAGTGAGAGCCAGAGTTGGTCCTGGGTTCGTAGCTTTGTGTACTACAAACAAATACGCTGAGATCCGACATGTGTTTTGTGGAGATTTATTTGGCGAACACACACGAAGTTATCAGGACCAAAGCAGAGATGAATGGACATGGACGGATGCAGCAGAATATGGTAAGACGGAGGTAAAAATGGCGGAGAAAATGGCGGTGGAACTGGCGGACAGCAAAAATGACAGCTCCCCGGCCCTCACTCTCAACACCTGTGCCAGAGGTGAGCGCCGCCTTCACAAACGTACGTGCACATGTAAGCCCCGCCCTCTTCGCTCTCAACCAACCAAACGTACAGATGCAGCAAACACACAGTGCACACGTTTTCTGTCTCCTACATTGACTATAGTTTAAAAATTGTCTTCATACTAATAACCTTTAGTTAAAACACAAAATCCACTTTTTTCACTACTGTGTATATGATCTTTTAATAGCATTAGCTGGTGCTCCTCCTCATCTGGGCCGGACCAGCCTATAAGCAGACTGAGCAGCTGCTTAAGGACCAATGGCCACTAGAGGGCCCCCAAGAGCCCATACGTTTGTATTGAAAATAATATAATATGTAAAGTCATACTATAAACAGTGCTCGGGTGTTTTTGAATGGCTGTTTTTAAGTTAGATTAAAATATTTCAGTCTTTTGGTCATATACGTAGAAACACAATTGGACGATGTGACGAGAGCGTGGTCGTAATGTCGTCAAATGCGAGTCGACAATAGCTGAGTCCAGGTACATCCACTGCGAGGGGCCCCAGAGACATGTTCTGCTTAGGGCCCCCTGAAAGCTAGGACCGGCCCTGCTCGTCATTTTTGGAAACTTTGATACAAACTCGGTAAATTTGCAGCTTTATGGTTAAAAAACGGCTAAATGTAAGTTTTGGCTGCCTCCAGTGGCTTTTGCAGTTTCTGGTAGTTGGTGACATCACTAAAGGCTGTCCGGATCACAGCCAAGGGTTTCTGGTTTTACAGGTATCCACACTTCAAACTCCGCCCCTACAGCCAGGTGTTTGTAATTAATCACACTGTTCCTCATACCACCAGACCCCGCCCCTCCTCCTCCTCCTCCTCCTCCTCCTCCTCCTCCTCCTCTCTAACTGTCCACTTCAGTTCTCCAGGTACTGCCCAGTTTAGCAGCTCTGTTTCAAATGTGGTTTCAGATGGAGTTTAGGGGTTTAGTTCCACTTTAAAATGGATGGGGTGTTAGGTTATTAAGGTTGGGACTGATGAACCAAAGCAGAACAACTTAAAACTAAAATAATTTTGCATCCACAGCTGAAAAAAACACACTGTATGTACATGTAAGCACAGAGTGAGCAGTGCAGGTCTGGGAGGTCTGTAGACTTTGCTGCCCTCTGCTGGTTGTGAAGGTACATTGCAGACTGGACATAATCCTGACCTCAGCAGAACAGTTCTCCTCTGATTCCCCAAGTCAGCAATGACCCATTTGAATATTTAATACTGTTGAAGAATGTTAGCATCAGCAAAATACATACTGCAGTCAGCTTATGTTGTACTTTTACTTTAAAAGTCACATTAAGTGACCAGGAACAAACACATACAACAGCATTAAAGGGCCCATAATACGCTATTTTGTGATCTATGTTATAATGTTGTTTTCTTCATCAATCACCCGGAGTTTTGATTTTTGGTTTTCGTTTAACTCACACATCCTGCGTATTTAGGTAGAGTTGTGATGTCATGTGGTGATACAGGAAGTGCTCCACTGTGTTTTTAAACTCCACACACCTTCATGACATCACAAAGTGGAACAGAACATTTTGAGCTTTTCAGATGTAGACAGACTAATGATTAAGTGTTACTCAAACATGTGTGAATGAAACAAAACACAACTCTAGGTCTGTTTATGATGAGGTAACAACATTACAACATGACTCAAAGCTACAGGAGTCAATTTAATGTAATATGACCTCAACAATCTTATGAGAGGCCATTTATGGAGAAGGGGGCGGGGCTTCCAAAAACATTAGCAGATATGAACTGGAGAAAAAAGGTCTGTTACAATAACACTGTAACAGTAATAATGGACTCTTCCAAACAAAGCTCCACACTCTACAAAGAGGCAGTGAATGAAGTGGACAAATGCTTTGCTTAAGAGTCCAGATTTTTATTAACACTGACACTTTTTCTAATGAAACAGGATACAGAGCCAAAGAAGATGGAATCCTCTGAGCTGTTGATGCTGGTGATGCTGTTCACAGTCCTTGCTGTGATCATCTGCATCTGCCCTTTTATTTGCACTGATTTATAAACTGAACATTAACCCTAAAGAACTAAAATACACATTTGAAACGATCCACTGCCAGTCTGTTGTTCATGTTATGAACTTAGATGCAGTTTTACACATGGCTTCCACGACCTCCCATGAGCGGCTCCAGTGGATACACTGAATTTATCTGCAGGTTTGGTTTGTCATGTCCCAGAGGAACAGTCAGACTGTCAGTCTGAGTCATGCCTCTCTCTTGACGCCCAAGGTGGTAGGTGGGAGTAGGACAGGTCTTTTGAAAGTGGCTTAATCCAATTTCAGTAGCAGATCCTGAGTTGTTTTTTTAATTCTTGGCTAAGGGCAGATTCAAATTTTCATTCACAACATGAAGTAGAGGGGATAGAAAGGATGCAGTGGATGCTGGTCCATGTCACTAAAAGTAACGACAGGGGCTCAGACCGCACACTGCAGGTGTCAGTGGAGGTGCCTTGTTCCTTGGTAAATGTTTAGTTATTGCATTAAAACGTGGCCTCGCAGCTTTAAGGAGGCTCATGATTAAACTTTTCAGGTCACAGATCTACAGTCTGTGAGGTTTACTGCAGCAGCATCTTCTCTCATGTGCAAACACTGGGGCCATTTAAGTTCACTCATGTTGAAATTTTAATTAAAACCAGCGCAGTAGAGGAGAATGAGCAGCGCTTATTGTGGGTGTTGTAGTGTTTTATTAAACAGCTGTAGGGTCACATGACTCCTCTGATGTTCCTGCCGCTGGCTAAGAGCAGCTGAAGAGCCTTCTCCTCACTGCCTGGGACTCTTATGGCGACATGGCTCCAAAGACGTCATGAGTTATGATCTGAACTATGTGATTATTAGAAATGTGGTTGTGGGCAGAGTTTCTGTGTTAAGTGCCACCTGAACTGTATCTGTTGTGTTGATCTCAATAGGTAAATAGTGGCAATCAATGAGGAAAAGTTTAGACGCCCAACAGTCAAAGCAGATGAAGTGAATAGGGTACTCACCTGCCACAGTTTATGTATAGTCCTTATCTACTCTAAGAGACTTTATGTATTTATTTTAGGTCACAGTACACCACCTTTTAACATGTAGACACTAGACACTTGTGGCCAGAGGAGAATCACCGGGGACTCAATTAACACCAGACACAAGGCAAGTCTGAAAAATAACCCTCCCTTTTAATGAAGAGGTAAAAAAGTGCTCAGTGAGTTTGTTTTTCTTCAAACTCAATGAACTGGTAATAAGCGGTAAAAGCCCAGTCCGCAGGCTTTTCACTGAAACTACACTGTCTTTTATCACAAATCACACTCTTGTGCTCACGGTGGAGCGTCTCAAAGAGAAACCACAAAGCAAAAAGCTTCATAAAGTAACAAAAAACTATAATACAGCTGCATTTAAGCCTTTTGGTCTATTTGAATCATGCGTGGACATTATTGAAGACTGACACTTCTGCTTTGTAATGGTGAGAAATCTAAATATTCACAGCTCAATGTTAAACGAGGAGTTGTTTTTTGGGGGGATTTCTGTCTTTTGTGTGTCTGAAGTCCATATTTGTAACTAAGTAGCACAAAAACTCGCTCAATACTCGATAAGCTGCTGTTTTCAAGGCGTTTTTTAGCTGCTGATGTTCATGTTCGTTGAGGTTTTGACAAATGTCGCTGAAATAACCCAATAAATCCAATGTTTAGTGTGTATAGAAGTAGTTAAATGACTGACATGTTATTACAATTTTTACAATAAATGAGTGAGCAGGCAGAGGAGGAGGATGAGGAGGAAGAGGTAGGTCCTAAGAGCCGAGGAGATAGAGCCTTTCAAAGAGAAGAAGGAGGGAGAGACGACCAAAAAGAAAGAGGAAAGTGAAAAGAGAAGAGGAAAGGGACGAGTGTTACTGTGTTGGAAAGGCTTGCTGGAAGGTTTTAATAGTTGGAATAAAGGGATTATTAAGTGCGGAATTAAATGTATACTGAATTTTAACTATGTACATAAATTATTCAAACATATATGCATAACTAATTTAAGTATTGTTTTAAAAAAATGGCAACAAAACTTTAATAGTCATGGTCCACAAGAGCAGGAGTCTGGCCCTCGGAGTGGACAGTCGTTTCACTGTGGATAATGACACACTCTGACCAGCTTCAGCAGCATCTTCACAAGGTCTTTTGCTTTTGTTCTTGCTGATGTGCACATTTCAGACCAAAGCACGTTCACCTCTGTGACCCAGAACCCGTCTCCTTCCTGTTGTTGTGGTTTGATGCTGTGGACATTCTCATGGTGTTTATACTTGTGTGTAATTGTTTGAACAGATGAACGTGGCACCTGGAAATTGCACCAAGGATGAACCAGACTTCTACAAGTCCACAATCCTCTTCCTGATATCTTGGGCTGATTTCTTTTGACTTTCCCATGATGTTACACAAAGAAGCAGTGTGTTTCATGTGGGCTTCAAATACATCCACAGTGTGTCTCTAATGAACTCAAATGTTGTCAATAAAACAATCAGAAGCTTCCAAATACATGACATCATCATCTAGATTTTTCCCCAAAATTGTTTAAATGAATAATAATCTTACTGTATGTAAACTTCTGACTTTGAAGAGGCAATCCTACTTGACCTAAAACATAAAAAGTTTATTCTGATTTCATGTCAGACACTGAAGAAAAAAGCGTATGTGTCTTTTTCTTTAGTGTCTGTAAATGTCTGCTTTCAGCTGTACACTTCTGGTGATATCGCTCAGGATTTGAAGAAATGTGGCAATAAACAGCCAGATTTATGTCTGGATCCATCTCTGAAGAGGAAACTGAAGTAAGTCAGATGATGGCCAAGGCAAACAATTGATTATATAATTTTTTTTAAATTTCAGTCAAACCAAATACACAACAAACAGTTACAGAGAAAAAACAGGAAAAATACCATTATATCAACACAGAACAGAGTGGTGATTCAGAGCACAGTTTTAGAAAACAAACACAATGACATTTATGATTATTTATTCTGAAATGATTTTGTATTTGGCTCCATGTGAAATAAATACTGGAATGCCAGGTGAAATGTATCATTATTTATTACACAAATCCTGTTGTCTCAGTTTAGCTGCAGTATAGAGTCACTAAACAGAGCAGGTCTGTGGTGAATGAGGGTGAGGGGACAGTGTGGACATTTGGACACAGCCCTAGTTTATGTAAAAATCCCTTGTAACATTGTATTTTTCACTAGGATAAACAAGGCCCTGTATCAACGCTGAGTGAGTCAAATGTGTTTAAAGTCAAACACAGTAATGAGCCTCGGGCCCTGCAGTGGTTCAGGTCTAACAGCAGGTCACATGTGTCTGAGCTCAACAGAATCTAAATATATTCAGTATAATCTATCCATTCAAAAACATTCTTCCCTGAATATGACTTCTCACATCACTCAAATGACAAAGTTTGAACAAAAATCTCATTTTAAATAAATGAATATGTGGTCTCAACATCCTGTTGAGTCAACAGGGCAAGAATAAATTATTCTGAAATATGCAAACTCGTTCCATTAGATTTGTATCCCTGTAGAAGAGCACAGTATGTGTGTGTGCTGTCATTTGAAGTAAGAGTATAAACACTGTTTAGTTTAACACAGAACCACACTAACTGTGAGGCTATTGTACAGTGTTGTTTTTTACACAGAGCGTCACAATATAAGAACACAAATGATTAATTATTCCACTGAGGTCTCACATCGTCTGATTTCAGACCATGAGGTTATTTAACAATATTTCTGTGCTTATATTTTTCCTCCATCTGACAGGCAGCCCAAAAATTGTTTGTCTAAAATTCACCAAATTCGAAAGAAGTAAGTCTTGTATGTGTATGTGTGTGTGGGTGTGTGTGTGCGTGTGGGGGTGGGTGGGTGTGTGTGTGTGTGTGTGTGTGTGTGTAGGGGTGTGTGGGGGGGGGTGTAGGGGTGTGTGTGTGTGGGGGGGGGGTGTAGGGGTGTGTGGGGGTGTGTGTGGGGGTGTGTGTGTGTGTGTGTGAAGGGGTGTGTGGGTGTGGGGGGGGGTGTGTGTGTGTGGGTGTGTGTGTGTGTGTGTGTGGGGGTGTGGGTGTGGGTGTGTGTGTGGGTGTGTGTGTGGGTGTGTGTGTGGGGGGGTGTGTGTGTGGGTGTGTGTGTGGGGGGTGTGTGTGTGTGCAGTCTACTGTACTCCCATTAGGTTTATACAGGGACATGCTCATTTTAGGGGTGCTCTACAGAAAGGGGCTCTTTTTCATATAACCACACTGTACTGTATTTAAAAGTAGCAAATACTATTTTCTTCAGAGATTCTCTTCAGGTGTGAAGTTTTGCTGTTAAGCTTATTTCATACTGCAGCTCTGTATGAGCTGAGGGGTCTCAGGGTCCTCCCCCAGGAAAGTTTTGATCAAATTAATGTCATTTGTTGATGCATGTGAGCGAGAGGCAGAGGAAGTGAAATTCTTTGACAATATTGTTGAGTGTTTAAAAACAATTTTACTTACACATTTGCTCTCTTCATGGGGCAAATAATAAATCTAAAAAATATGTTGACCATGAGGACACTTAAGGCAAAGAGGCAGGTGCTGGAGCAGCACCTGGACTCTCTCTGTATTTAGAAAACTAATCTTATTTATTACCGGACTCTGAAACCTCACTAAAAATAAGCGAGGCAAGTTTATTTGTATAGCACAATTTGTACACAAGGTAATTCAAAGTGCTTTACAGAATAAGAAAGACATTAAAATCACACAAATCAAAACATAAATAATCACAAATAATCATCATAAAACATTTAACATTAAAAGAGAAAAGTGCAGAATAAAACCCTTTCAGTCGTATGCACAGCTGAAAAGAACTGTTTTGAGCCTGGATTTAAACATTGTCAAAGTAGAGTCTCTCTAAGTCTGGTTTTGACAGTAAACCTTTGATGTTTTAGATGGTAAAAAGCTGCAGATGTTATTGATTTGATGTTGCTGGCTGGATTTCTGGCCTGATTTGAAGGTTTTAGAGAGAGAGACCGGAGGTGACTGCTGACACTTTCTCTGTGTTTCTGTGGCCAAAGATGATGACATCAGTCTTGTCTGAGATTAGCTGGAGAAAGTTGTTTCACATCCACACACTGATCTGTTGGATGCAGTGAGTGAATCCACTGGTCCATATTCACCTGCTGCAGTGAGACATAGATCTGAGTGTCGTCTGCATAGTTGTGGTAGGACACATTATTGCTGTGTATTAACTGGCCTAATGGCAGATTGAGCAACAGGGGTCAGGATTGACAGGGAAATTTAATCTGAGACACATTCTCCAATTTCAACAAAGTACTCCCTGTTTTCTAAATAGGACTTGAACCAGTTTAGTGCCGTACCAGAGCTGCCCTCCCAGTCCTCTAGTCTCTGTAGGACGATCCCATGATCCACAGTGTCAAAAGCAGCACTCAGATCTAACAGGATCAAGACTGAGACTTTGCCTGCATCAGTGTTCAGGCGGATGTCATTTGTCACCTTGATAAGAGCCGTCTCAGTGCTGTGGTGGAGTCTAAAGCCTGATTGGAAAACATCAAAGGAGTTGTTCATTTGGAGAAAGACAGGTTATGATAGGGAAAAAATGGTTCTCACCTGAAGTTATTGCCCACTACAGCCTCCATGACAGCAAAATGCCTGTTCTGTTGTGGTATGAGATTAAAAAAGAGATGAAAAACCTCTTTTTCCAGAGAGTCCTGGCCAAGACGAGGCAGTTCAACACATAGAAAACTTACACACAAACAACAA